>NC_054060.1:70903165-71055533 GCF_017639655.2 Falco naumanni
AGACAACTGTTCTTTTTTAATTTTTAAAACATATACATGTCCTTTCTGGTAAGGAAAACTCCCCCTCCTCAGCAGGCATCCCTTCCTTCCTTCCATTTATTCCTCACAGGTTATAAAGACCCTTTCCAACTGCTCACTGAACACAAGCACTCCCATAACTTCTGCCCTGAGCCCCCACCTTGGTTCCCTCTGTGCCCCAGGGCTGCCAGCTGGGGCAGACAGGCTGGAGAAAAGCAAGTACCGAAGGCTGGAGGGGAATCATCTCACGAGCGCAGCCAGTCCTGTAATAACGTGTCCCGCATTAACTGGTCCTGCTGCAGGTGCCTGGGGCTCAGGAGGGAGAGGAGCAAGGCAGGTCAGTGTGCACCTTATCCTCAGCTCAGTCCCTGCCTGTGCTGCCCAGTGCACCGGGAATGGCACCACCCCGATCCCCCCAGCATCGCCAGCCATACCCCTAGTTGCACACCCTGAGCCGAGCTCCGCGTTTCCCAGCACATGGGTCCCCAGCGCTCGTTGTGTGCTAACAGGGCTGCTGTGACTCTAATTGCCTGATAAATGTAATTGGAGGCTATGGCTTACCCCGGTGTTACTACCTGGAGCTGTTAATGTTAGCTGAAGCACAGCTGCGCTGCCTCCTGCCCTGGCAGCAGCACCCCGGCTGCCGGGCAGTTGGTGCTGTGCTCTGGGTCACTGCCGTGCTGCTGCCTCCCACCCAGGGAAGCGCTGTGCTGCGCAGCCCTGCGGCATCCAGCCAGCTCGTACTGTCCTTTAACCTGCACCTCTCTGGCTGTGTAGAATCCTTCCCTTACTTGTAGTGGCTCTACGTCCCTCGCACTGAAGTGCCCTTTAATGCACTTCTGCCTTATTACTTGTCCTTTTCAATTTACCTCTAGCCAGTTACGCTGTGTGAGGCCAAACTCTCCTGCACCACTTGCCAACAATACCGTGTTGTTGCAGACAATTAGACAAAGAAGCCACTCAAAGGATTCTCTAGATGAGGTTACATCCCAAATTCCGTTGGTAAAACAGGAGACCAGAGCACACGCAGGTTTACTACAGCAGGCATCAACAAGCAGGCTGAAGCCCCTTCTGTGATTGCAGAACCAGTGGGTCTGGGAAAATGCTTGTTCTCCGGCATCCCAAGAGGCTACCAGCAGATTAGGAGCATTGCTTTGCAGCAAGATCATTTGAGCATAGAGTTTGTTAGTCATCAAGCTCAGCAGAAGCCTTAAAATAAGGCGTGGAAGCCCAGATCTCTGCAGAGAAGGGGCTGGGCTGGGGCAAGGGGAGCAGAGTCATCTGCTGATGCGGAGCCAGGCACTGTAGGGGCATTGGTCACCTCCCAGGGTGGTCCATCACCTCTCAGGCAGTAATCTGATAGAAAACCAGTGACAGTCACAGGGCCAGGGCTCTGGCAGCTAGTGTTGTCCCTCCTTTAAATTGCCAGCTCTTTTGTTGGAAGTGAAGAATGCCCACAGATGAAATTCAGCTACAACTGAATGCATCCCACACTGAAGATACCCAGGATGCATAGGCCTTCTAGAACAAGTCTTTTCATCTGTTTTATTGAATAACTAACAGATTTGGAGCCCCTGTGGTTTTCTACAGTCTCAGGAAGCTCCTCCAGCCCAGACTTGTTCAGCATCAGGGCACTTCTGCTACCCCCCACCCCCCTGCCCCTCCATCCCAAAGTAAAAAGCCAGTGCTCACCATTGCCGAGCGAGCAAAGGGAGGCTCCGCTCTCGGGGTGGGACAGCCACAGCAGTGCCTGGAGTCTCTGCGATGATGCTGTGGGGGCAGTGGTTATAGCTCTATACCGTGTAAGAGCAGAGAAAGGGACTGTAGCTCAGCACCCACTAATGAGCTTCATGACTCTAAAGCCAGCCCCACGCGACACCCATTTCTGCTCGCAGCAGTGTGTGGGGTGTCTCAGCCCTGCCGGCCCCTGCTGCAGACCAGACACCATCCCTGGGGAACAAGGAAAGCGAGCTCAAGGCTTGTGATCGCACAGCAGAGAAAGCCGGGGCAAGTCTGCCTTCGGGGGGAGGGGGAAAAGAAGGGAAAGCAGGCTGAAGCCCCTTCTGAGAGCACTGTGGTGCCCAGTCCGGCCAGCCTACACCCCCAGCGCATGATGCAGCTGGGGCTGGTGCTGATACAGTCTTTGTCAGCAGCTTGTGCCCCTCCAGGAACATCTGATGCTTCTCTAGTCAAGGGGCACGTGCTAAGAAGGAGGAAATGGCCCTTTTGGACCATCCTTGTAGAGATCATGTAGCACCAGAGCACACGTGGCCCAGAGCAGGTTCAGCACTGTGCAGGACGGAGTTGGTGCCCGACCAGGCTGGCTCTGTCCCATCCCATCCCATCCCTGGGCAGAGCCGACTGTCCCTGCTGCTCCCATGGGCAGCTGGCATTTTGCTGTCACTTCAGCTGTGGCCATGTTGCCACATCCCTGTCCCCAGCAGGCAGCCAGTATCCAGAGCTCATCACCTACAGCCTCCCGTCCCTGGGAGGTGCGGAGCTGGCAAGCCCTTGCAGTGGGCATGCTGTGGGGTTGTTCTCCCCTTCACAGGGAGAGCAAGGCTGGAAGAGCCAGGGCAAGAGCACAGGCGTTTCTTTGCCCCATGGCTTCCACCAGGCAATTTGTGCCCTGCTGTCATTGCTGCGCTTGGCCATCTTACGGAGCGAAGGCTCAGCTAGCAGAAAAAAACCCCAAAACCCCCATGGTGGAGGAAGGAGGCAAGATGCACCCCCTGGGCTTCAAAACTCTTCTCCACTGGCTCTTTCTGCCTTGTGGGGCTGGCCCCACACCCTCCCAGATGGGCTCAGGCTCTTTGTTTAACTCCCAAAGCTCCTGCGGCAGCTCAGCTTGCAGAAGTCCCCACCTCTATGGAAACCTCCTCTTTTTTTTTATTTCATTTTTTTATGGAGGCCTTTGAAGATGCTTGTTGCCATGGAAACATGCTTTAAAGAGTGCATTTTCCCTTCATCTTGAGAGCTTCTGTTGCCATAACAGCCGCATCCAACTCCTCCCTTCTCCCTGCTGGCTGCTCCGCTAGGGGATGCAGCAGGGTCCTGCCTTTGGAGCCCCGAGCCCCCCACGGTCAGGGCCAGAGGAGACGTTCATACTGCCGCAGGTGGGTGTCCCTCCTCATGCCTGTATGTGCTGGCTGTGGAAGAGGCAGCCACTAGAAGAGCATCGCTGGGCCGCGCCGCTGCCTGCAAGCCCCTTGCTCACACACAGAGGGGCTGTGCCCTTGTGCCCCATGGTGATGACACCGGGTGCTTTTCTGCACCATTTATCCTAAAGCCCTTGACTGAATAATTCCCCTACAGCTCAGTGGGCAGCATTATGGCTGAGCCTAGAGGAACATCTGCGACTAGAGAATCGTAGAAGCACGGAATGGTTTGGGCTGGAAGGGACCTTAAAGGTCGCCTAGTTCCCACCCCCTGCCACAGGCAGGGACATCTTCCACCAGCCCAGGTTGCTCCCAGCCCTGTCCAACCTGACCTTGGACACTACCAGGGATGGGGCACCCACAGCTGCTCCGGGCGACCTGTTCCAAGGCTGGGTGGCTTTGATCTCTGTGGCACTCAGTGTTGGGCATCCGGGGCTATTTTCTAGTCCCCACAGAGGACAGGGTCCCTCATCTTGGTGACAGCCTTCCCTGGGCAGTGGGGCAGGTAGGTGGGACACACTTGCTCTGGGAGCACCCATCTCCAGGGCCCTGCAGCCTGCGACACCCAGCTGGGAGGATGGCACAGGTGGTCACTGGCTGCTGCTGCCCACCCTCTGGGCAACCTGCAACCGCCCTGCTCATCTCGCTGGCGCTGCAGGCAAACCACAGCAACTAACCTGTTTCTTTCCAATATATTTTGCAGGCAGCAGCTACCGTGGCTGCAGCTCCTTGTTCCTCCCCAGCAGCTGAGCAGCCCTGGGCTATGCTGTGAACCCTGTCCTGGCGGGCTCAGCCCTCTGGGCTGGCAAGTCCAAGCTTACTAGAGCTGGCTTGAGATGGTGAAGCGAGTCACAGTGTCCCTGCTCTAGGAGCTTGGCTGGGTCACTTGTCACAGTTTAACCCCAGCTGGCAGCTCAGCCCCACACAGCCACTCGCTCACTGCCCCCAACTGGGATGGAGGAGAGAATCAGAAGGGTAAAAGTGAGAAAACTCGTGGGTTGAGATAAACATCTCTGTCCTACCAACACCGTCACCAGCACGAATCCAAACCATAGCCCCATATTAGCTAATACAAAGAAAATTAACTCTATCCCAGCTAAAACCAGCAACTGGGGTCCCAGCGAGGAGGCTGTGAGGTGACAGAAAGCAGGACCCAGACCACATCTAGCTGTGCTGTGCTCCTCCATCCCACTGCGCCTTCAGCCAGCCAGCCCTGCAGGCACCCCTCAGCTCCGAGGGGGCCAAACTTCTGCCTTGGCAGCCCTGGGCTCCTCACTCAGCTCCGCTAACGCCCCTCACTCCTGGCCTTCAGGGCCCCCTCTTCTCCCACTCTCACGTGTTGCCTGAGCAACATCTTCTCTTTGCATTGATGAGTCAATGGATGAGTCAATGGGTCGTTTGGGGACAGAGCGCTGCAAACCCCTCCAAGGCCGGTACCTCCAGGCATGATTCTAGCAGAGGTGGGAGGAGAGGGGGCAAAAAGGAGGGGGCTGCAGCTCCCTCCCCGCCTCCCTGCCCAGCATGCTCGTGCCTGCCGCAGATGGCTGCCTGCCTCCCACCCTGCGGCTGCGTCAGGCTCTTGCATCTCTTTGGCAGGATGGTCCACGGGGCAGGGATCCTCCAGCACACGTCAGCAAAGCCAGCTCCAGTGTTGGACATGGCACAGCCCACGCCAGCGTGGCGCAGAGCCACACTGAAAGGCAGATGTACAGTCAACGAGCGCTCAGAACACCCCGGGGGAAAGGCAGGTTTCCCTCCTGCTCCCTTGCAAGCCCTTGCGTGGAGCATCACTGTAGTGAAATGGACCCTCTCCCCTGTCCCCCTGGGTTTTCTACTTCCCCATCAGCAGCTGCAGAGCCAAGACTAACGAAGAGCACATTGCTGGCTGCTGTCATCTCAATTAATGCAGCCCTGCTTGCTTTAGCAATTACCTGCCAGTGGCTCGTAGCCCACTTCCAGCTGGAGATCTCCTGCCAGCATTTACAGATGATGACCAGAAATGGGGAGCAGACATGGAGGGCACCTTCATCCAGCTTTGCCTGGATCTTGGATGCCCTGAGGGCTGGATGCTCCCTCTGCCAGAGACACCTGCGTACCCAGAACATGCACTGGGACTAGGATGGGGATCAGCTGGCCACCGGAGAGCTTGAGGTGAGTGCATTAGCCCCTGGCTAATGGCTCCTAGGAGCAAAGTTACCCTGGCCAGAGAAGGGTGGCAAGGCTCTCAGCACAGGCGTGGCTTCTATGGCTGTGTCCCAAGCTTATGGTGAAGCTCTCCATGAGGGAAGGACGTCAGTGAGAGCAGTGCTATGGTCCCCTATAGCCACAAGTGCTGGCTTGCAGGTGACAGCACTAGCCAGCCACCGGGAGCAACTGAGCATCCTCAGGAAGAGGCACAGAGGCCACACTGGCTTCTTCTGCACGGGCATCACAACCTCAAATCTCCCAGAGGCACCAGCCTTAAAGGAAGAGGGGGAAAAAAAATATCTCTTGCATCAGGACAAAAAGGGTTAGGAGATTGCTGGGGTTTTTTTCTTAAATGTGATTTTTTAAGTCAGAAGAGAAAGTGCTCTTTTTGTTTACTTGCTGCTTTCCAAGCTTTCAGGGTCTGCCAGGGTCAGGTTTTCAAAGTGTTCCTCCAAGCAGTGAGGGATAGAAGCTTATTTAAAAGCAAAGTGAGGTGGGAGAGCGAGAAAAGCAAGCCAAATCTCTCCTGCCATTGAGAGCAGGGTTTGCAGAAGCAACAGCAAGTCCTGACAAAGGCACAGAAATGGGGGTACCCCTGTAAGACCTTGGTTCTGGCCAGATCCACCCTTTGCAGCTCTCCAGCTTGCTGTAAGCCTCAAGACCTTGTCCCCAAATTCTCGTATTTTTCCAGACATCTCCTACTATCTTCCTTCCCCACCACGTCTTGCCCTGTGTGGGCTGCAGCATGCCAAGCCCATCCCAAAAACCCTTCCTCACCTGAAGCTCAGGTCTCCTGTACCACTGCGTCAGCTGAAGTAGTCACGCAAAATAGAGTCACAGAGGCAAACGTTGTTCCAGAAGAGGGAGAAACATTGTCAGCCTTCTCCAGAGGGCAGTGGCAGTGGAGATTTAAATGGCCACAATGCAATTTCCTCAAGATGTTGAAAACTGTTGCCAGGCTTTTCTTCTAAACTAATTAGAGCTCTTTACATAGTGTTAATATTTGCTTCGCACCACAGCAAGGTCTTGCCACACTTAACTCGATCAGCGCAGTTTCCTCTTTGGCTGTGCACGTGTGCGTACACATGCGTGTGCACCGAGCCAAACAAAACACCCCTGCTGCTAAAAGCAGAGCTCCTTATTGCTACCCAAGTCTTAGGATTTTGCTGCTGATCACCATGTCCAGGAAACCTTAAATGAGAGGTTTAGAGTACCTTGCACCTGCCAGGATGCCCCCGTGCCATGGCATCGCACTGTCCCCGAGCCAGCCTGCAGGCTGGGAGCAGCTGAGAGCAGGCTGCTCATGTGCTGTCCTCCTCCCCCCACCAGCCAGGGCACAGACTTGAAGAAACAGCTGTATTTTCACTGAAAGCCATCACAGGACTGTTAGGCAATGCTCTTTGAACAGCAATGCCCATCAACTCCCCTTGGCTTTATGGGGGTCGTGATCCTAGTGGCATGCATCTCCTTCAGGGTGGAGGACAGTGAGTGATGAGGCTGAGCGCAGTCATGCAAGCAGCCCTGTCCTGGTGAGCAGAGAAGCTCCACGCCTGACTCTGAGGGATGGGGGATCTCTGCAGGAGGCACGAACACTGTAGCAAGCAGCCTCAGAGACAGTACCAGCAGCCTCCACCCTCGTGGTCAGCTCCAGCTCCCACCAGCCCAGCTGTCCTGGCTGCCCATGACACAGGCACCAGTGCCAGCCCAGCACTTGGCCGTGCCCAGGGGACAGACTGTGAGGTTGCCTTTAACCTCCATGCGCTGGGAGTGGTGTGGTTATCGAGCGGCTGGTTCACCCCACGCCAGAAAAAGGCTGGAGGCAGCACTGGATGTGGGATTCCAGGTGGCAGGTTGCATCGGGATAGGCAGCAGTGAGGGTCCTTTGGGACGGCAGCCCCCCATGTCCCCCTGTGGGGAGCTCCCAGCTGCTGCCAAGCAGTGGCAGCTGGAGAGATGCTGCATGTTTGATGCGACACATGTGTATCAGGCACAGGTCAGAGGTGCAGCAGCTGGGCTTCCCGCAGCAGGGCTTGCTGACCAGTTTACACAAGTACCTGGGTGCTTTCCAACCAGCAGTTGTACTGTGTGCCTCATGCCTGCCTCTCACCGGGCCCAGAAGCTAGGCACAAAAGGGAAATGCCAGCTTTGGCCATCTCCGAGGGGTCACTGCTGGTGCTGTGTGAAGTAGTCCCATACGTTCTGGGCACCAGGACTGCAGAAGGCCACATAGCAGGGGACCAGCTGCGAGGCATCACAGCTCACGCTGGGGCTCACATGCTGCAGAAAGGCGAGATAGCCAGCTGGACTGCCGAGCTGCGTGAAGCTGCAGGACCAACCATGCCAGAGCCAGCTGGGACTCCGAAAGAGGCTTGTCTCCTGCTCTGTTTTCCACATCTTTCCTGCCAAAGATTTTCTTGGCCGGGCAGTGGCTGGGTCTTGGTGCTGTTGCCCCAGGAAGGCTGCTGGGTGGCTGAAACAGCTACCCCAGGCGGGGAGGGGGGCCCGGTGGCGATGGATGTGCCTTGCCAGCCTTCCTGGGCCGGCTGCTGAGTGTGCGGTTGCGTCTGACAGGCCTGTGCTGGCACCAGATTGATGTCCTTTTTGTTCCTGATAAGGATCTGAAGTCTCCTCTGGGTTCCAGCAGCAATTCTTTTATCCTTCCTGATTGTGGCATCCGTGCTCCCGGAGTCCCCAGAGATGCATCAATCGCAGAGCTGCAGGCGCCGCGGCTGCTATCGGCAGAGATGATGGAAAAGCTACAGGAACAGCTGTCATTTCTCCCTGTTTGCGTTTTGTTCTCGGCCTATCAGTAGGACGTTTTCTGCCAGACACCTATCAATCTGCCGCGGCGGAGCCCAGCCCTGCCTGTTTGCCTGCCGCTGCCAAAGCCTGCCTGCAGCCTCCTGCCGGCAGCCGGCCCGCTGCCCTGCCAGCCCAGGGCTCCATCCTGACAGCGGACAAACCCAGCCCAGCCCCGGGACAAGGAGGAGCAGGGGGCACAGCGGCAGGCAGCAGGGGCAGTGCCAGGCAGGATGGCAGCCCCCCACGACAAGCTCTGCACGAGGATTACGCTGGGGCTGCCCCATCCACCCTCTGCTACGCTGGGCTCTCCCCAGAGCATCCCCGTGGCTACAGCCCAGCCCAGCTCCATGGCGTCAGGGCTGACAGCACTGGGGGAGAGGGGGCCACAGGGACATTAATGGCAGGGGACACCTCTTTTAGCTCCATGTAACGAGGTACAATACCTGAGGTTAAAAAAAGCTAGTTTGATCTGCCTCGTGCTTCCTCAAATTCTTTTCAATTTCCGATGGCTGCTGGCCGTACGTAAGAGGGCTCGTGATGCAGTTTTCAGTAAGCCTGGGTAACGAGACCCCCGAATACATTTCACTTCAGAGGGGAGCTGCCAGAGCACCGTGGAGCAGAGGGCTGTGGGGTCTGTGATGCCCTTGGCCCCTCCTGCACTCTGATGCGGGTGTTACCTGCCCCCAGGCCAGCAAAGCACACAGCTCCCAGGACTTCAGTGCTCAGCATCTAGCTCATCCCCCTCCGTGATGGGTAAAGACAAGATAAAGACAGGCACCAAGTCCCATTTAATGCCACTCTCTATCCATCACTGGGCTCACAGCCCTATCGTGCCTCATTGCTTAAAACCTTCCGGGCAAGATGACCCTCCTGCCTGCTCTTCTACAGGAGTCAGCACTGCAACTGAGCACTTGCAGAAACCCAGGTCCTCCCAGAAATCCAAGTCCTGGCCAGGTGGCCGGGGAAAGTCACTGTCCTCCTGCTGCTCTCTGCAAACATCCCACAGCCAGCAGGCATCCACCAGCCAGGACCAGCATCGCTGTCCCTTGCCCTGTGCCTTGTCCCATCAGTGCTTTCACATCCTCCTGCGCTGGGCTTTCTCCTCCGTATGGGGCTGCCTCTGTCCTTCTCCCCAGCCTTGGCTGTGCCCCTCACCAGCTGCACCCAAGCCCAGGCATCTCCCTGCTCTGCCAGCAGTTCTGAGCAGATGCCCCGTTTCCTTCTGCAAGGCTGGAAACACTGATATGGTAAACATTTGCATGCAGACATCTGCGGGTTTCTGATGGTATCCTCATGTCTGTCTGTTGTTGGTATGGCTGACAAGTGTGACTGCATAGCGGGGCTGTCAGTGCCACCGCAGAGCGGCTGGGCGCGTGTTGCAGCCCCTGCTGGATGACTCAGCCCCTTCAGATGGAGCTGCAGCCGCCCCGAAGGGTGTCCGGTGTTCGCTCCGAAGGGTGTCCCGGTGTTTGGGCTGGTGGGTACCGGCTGGCACGTCAATGCCACACCACTTGCCCCTTTGCTCCTGCTCCCGGTGTGGTCAGGGTGTCTTCAGGCAGAGATGAAACGTCCCAGACACCAGCTGGGAGAGCAGACTATTCTAAAGACATGTTGTTTCTTTCTCTTTGGGTTTGTTTGGGGCTTTTTGTAAGCCTCATTTAACTCAACTGAGTGACATATGCTGGTTTTGGTGAAAAACCACTGTTTTCTGCCGTACTTGGGCTGGGATTGCAGATTGCTGCCATGGCCCCTAGCTTTTCTTCCTTGGGCTAAAGCATCTTCTGTCAAAGCCAAAAGCTGATTGCCCTGCAAGGTACCACATTGGAGAGGCTCTCCTGGCTGCTCATGCAGGAGCGATCAAGCTGTCCCAGCATAGCGGGCTCTTCGGCTGCAGCCTGGTGTCCTGGGGTGCCCAGCTCCGCATTAACCTGACTCCCCCACGCAGCTTTTCCATCCAAGCCTGTGTTACAGTGGTGCTAATTAAACAAATACATCTCAATTCCGATGAAAATCTACATGTAAGTCCTTGTGGTGCTTCACAGCAAGCTGCATTTTAGCAGTCAGCTCTGCAGTCTCTTATGCCTCCTCGGAGAGTGTTGGCTGCATGGTCAATGAACCTTCATGGGGGCTGAAGCCTTCCAAGCCCCCCTGCCTTGTGTCACCTCACCCTTGCCAGACGCAGCTCCCCATCCGTGTCCCCCCCGCACAGGACTGTGTGCCAGGGCAGGGACCGGTTTCTCCAGGAGTCTCACTGAGCCTTGCTTTCACCTTGCACAAGAGGAGGGCGACTGCCTCTTCAGCTGGGGTGGGAGCCCCAGGCAGGAGGTACAGGCTGAGCCGTGCCAGCCAGGCTCCATCTGCAGTGCCCGGGACCCCAGAACAGCATGCTGCTCTTGCACTACACCCAGTTCTTTCTTGCATCTGTTCTTTCACTTATTTGCTTTCCTCCCTTCTCCGGCGAATGAGCAGAAAGGAGAGGGGGCTTTTTCCACCTGTTTATAGACTCACAGCAATTAGAAATAAGAAGGTCGCCTACCTTTTCTTGGTGAAGATAAACTTGAGCGACAGCCTTTGTGCATACTGAGCACTGCTCTTGAAGCTTTCTCCCACTGCTACCAGGATGCACACTGCACATGAGCTATATCAAAGGCACTATAATGTGTCTGAGATGCTATAGGGGGTACTATTAACTATACCAATGACATTTTCATCTTGGGGGGGGGGGGGAAGACAGTGGAAAAAAAAGATATATCTGCTTAAAATTCCTGTCCAAGAAGATGAATTTGCAAATGGGCCTGATCACGGAGAGGAGCTCTTTGGGGCACTGCCACCTGAGGTTAACTCCCTTTTCATCCTACCGCAGCTCTTCCAGCATAGCCTGGGCACCAGTGGATATCCTACTCCACCACCAGCTCAGGGCTCGTTAGCATTTAAGCTCTCCCCACAAATACAGAGCCTGGATGATGAAAGGTTAGTGGGGGGGTGTGTGCTGCTGTTTGTCCCTGCTCAGGCCCCTGGAGAGGAGGACAATGGCTGGCTACTTACCTCCTGCCATGCCACTCTGAGCATTTCTGGTCCCTCCACCGAGGTTGCAGCGAAGTGGGGGTCGGTCTCTGCTCCTGGGGAACAAGCAACAGGACAAGAGGAAACGGCCTCAAGTTGTGCCAAGGAAGGTTCAGATTGGAGATCAGGAACAATTTTGTCACTGAACAGGTGGTCAGGCACTAGGACAAGCTACCCAGGGATGTGGTGGCATCACCATCCCTGGAAGTATTTAAAAAACAGGTAGATGCAGTGCTTAGGGACATGGTGTAGTGGTGGGTTTGGCAGTGCTGGGTTAATGGTTGGACTTAATGATCTTGAAGGTGTTTTCCAACCTAAACAATTCTATGGTTCTATGATTTCCAGCCTACTCCCACCCCACGGCAGCTAGGGAAGCTCTCTGCCACAAGCCGTTGTCAGCCACACGTGCTGGCTTGCAACCACGCGCTGACTGACAGCAGCTTTGGAGCAACCAGCTGTTATGTGGCCGGCAAAGGCTTGGCAGCCCGGCATGGCTTGAAACCACTGGTCCCCATGGCTGCACCAGAGCACGACCCTGCTGAGGAGCAAGACCCCCAACATTGTCACGGGAGAGGTTCACTCCTGCCTTGCCCTGCTGCCATGTTGCCCATTGTAGGGGCATGGAGTTGCCTCTGGCACGTTCTTTCCATCCACAGTCTAGAAGACAGAAGCAAACCAGAGCAGGAAAGTATCAGGGTTTGTGCCAGGATGGCATTTCCAGCAAACCAGGGTTTGTGCCAGGATGGCACCTCCCTGCTCAGCCAGGTGCTGTGCCACCCCTCCAGCCGCGAGCGGCTGGCATCCCCGGCAGCAGTTGTGGCGATGTGCCCTCACTGCTGCTCTGCACCATGCTCACGGCAATCGCAGGCTGTGATGAGACTTTGTGTTTAACCACACAGGAGCTGTGCTCTCCCCTTTCTTCCTCC
The DNA here is from genome assembly GCF_017639655.2 of Falco naumanni. Lineage (NCBI taxonomy): Eukaryota > Metazoa > Chordata > Aves > Falconiformes > Falconidae > Falco > Falco naumanni. The sequence goes on from NC_054060.1 coordinate 70,915,320, forward strand.
TCCTCCCATCGCCACTTACTTCTCTCCCTCCTCATGCTGTAAGTAAGGAGCTTCATCTCTTGCCAAATCCCCCGTCTGTGTTGGGGGATTGGGGTGAGCCAGGCGTAAAATGAAAATAAATCACTAATTCCTCCTAATAATGCCTGATTTCCTGATTTGATATCCCACATTAATTCTAATTACTCACCCAGAGTCAGGGCATTAATCAACGCGTTAAAACTTCTCCTCGCTTAGCAACACTGACGTGCCAGGCATCTGGCACGGCCGGGGCGCCGGGGATTTGTCTGTCACACCAGCCCCATCTGCAGCAGCGCTGCGAGGCGGAGGTGAGGAGGGGTCCCTTTGCCAGCTGGGCACATGGGGGGCACAAGGGTCTCGCATGGCTCTGGGGCACGTGGGGCTGGTGGCAGCACCCAGCAACCTGCTTCCATCCTTACAAAGGCGAGTCCTTGGTGCCAGGGTATCGCCAGCGGCGCGGCTCTGCGGCGTGACCCAGCTGCTGTGGTTTCCTTCGTTATGTGGAAATGCCCTGCTAAATAATCTCTCCTCCGCAGAAGTACTGATGGATGATCTGCTCATCTCATTCTCTGTTTTTCTTTATTTTAAATATAGACAAGGTGAAACATCCCTCTATAGAGAGAGGTGAAGAGGGAATAAGGGGGAACCACACCTGCCACGATCCCTGGTCTGCCACCGTCATCATCTTCCTGAGCAAACCCCTTCCAGGCAGGAAGGATGGATTGATTTCAATTCAAGTTCATCTAAATCTGTAAACAGGAAGCCTTTAAATAATCCACTCTAATCTTGTTTCACATTTGAGCTACTTTGCTGTTTTCCTACAGCAAGCTGACTGGCGCTGGTCAGCAAAACCCAGCACTTGCTTTTTGCCAGCCTCCATTGTAGTTAAACCAGCTTATTAGAGCTATTATGTAATTAACATTTATTTGGATTTTTTCCCCCACTTTGTGTTGAAAGGCTTAATATTGCATTTATTCACTAGCTGATTTTTTTATTATTATTATTCATCAGTTGAATAAGCTTTAATTTGGATGGTAATTAACTGAAACACGTGCAAACTCAGAATCTACATTTGGTTTTATAAGCCTGCTTTACCTGTCCTAGATACAGGACAAAAAAGGTCTCTCAAAATAAGTTTTTTAAAATTTAAAAGCCATACAATTTATTAAAGGCAGCATTAGAGGTAGTTAATGAATTCAGCTTGGTTTCTGGCTCTGGGGTCCTTGAGGACTTTCAGCCGTATAGATTTCAACCTTGCAGATGTCACTGCTAGGACAAGGGTGGAAAATGAGCCTTTCTGCCTTTTGGGGTTTTGCAGCCTCTCAAATGTGACCAAGCTTACCCTTGAGCTGAAGACAGTCCTTTTGCTGCACTTGCAGAGCCCGTTGCTGTTGCCAAGTTCTGGGCTTGTATTTCTTTCCAGTGTTTGGGTGCCTCCTGAGTTGTTGGCTTAGCATTAACTTCTGAGCATCAAATTCTGCATTTACAAAGGGCTTCTTTAACCTACAGTAATTGTATGCCTCAACTTAGAGTTTCAAATCAAGAGAGTTAATTTTTAGGAGAAATACAGACCTAAAATACTCTCAATTAGCAGTAATATTTAAATACATCCTGCTCCTAGGGCTCAGGCAACAGCAGCCATCTGAGCTCGAGGAAGAAGCGGAGTCCTCCCACGCTCAAACCTAAAACTGGGTTGTTGCCTGGCGGTGTCAAACCCCACTCACGCTGCGCCCCAGCGGTTGTCTTCCCAGCGGTGAGAGCCACCCGCCTGCCCACCAAGCTTCGGAAAGTCTCCTTTCAAGAGAAATCAAACGTTTGAGAAGACAAACTGAAAACCTGTAGACAACGGGCACGTGGAGCCCACCACCTGCCGAGCCTCATCCTGCACCAGAGACCGCTGCCTGCTCCCCCGTGGGATGCTCGTGGCATCACAGGGACCACACAGTCTGATGGTGCCGGGTCTACGTGGCAGGCAGTAGTTTTTAAACGAAAAAGCCTGCCCTGGCACCTTGGGTGTGCGTGGCTTTATCTGGGTGGAAATCACAGCGCTGCCCTCCGCTACAGGCTGCAGGTCGGTGGTTTATGGCCGGGGGTCAATGGATCCCCAGAGTGCTGTGAGCTATTTCTAAGCATAACTAAGAAAAGTGAGCCTCTCATCAGCAGCCTTACAGTTACTCTACAGGAATTTGTGGCTCCCTGGGAATATTTTTAGGAGGTATACAACTGGGAAGGCTTGCAAAGCTCAAACCAAGATGGATGCATTCACCCAGGAGAGTTTTACAGCCTCCACATTCAAACTCCCCTCTATCCCCTGGGCAGCGCACAGAATTAATTACACTCCAGCGATGCTGGCATTGCCCCATAGCGGCTGAATTGCCCTCATTTAACCCAGCTGGACACATTCGTACCCCACAGTCCCTCACCAGCTGCAGAAGGACCGACCATGCTCAGCCCCACCAGGCAAAGAGGAACCGGGGGCTTCAGCCGTGCCCCTGCCCAGGCGGCCGTGCATGAGTACTAACGGGGACTTCATTAAGGTGCGTGGCCTCTCCCACTGTCTCCAGGTCCGCACATGCCACTAAATCATCTGGTTTGGAACAAATTCACTGGGAAGAACTATAGCAAGTCAGGCAGAGGTCTTGGGCATGGGGAACAACGGTCCATAAAGCAAACATGCAGCAGCGTGCTCAGCTGCTGGGGATGCTGCTGGCACATGTGCTCAGGAAGATTAATATGCACTGAGCAACCAGCAGTGGGGAGGGAAGCTCGCGAAGTTCCTCTCATTAGCTCATCGTTCCAGCTGAATTAATGACTCACAAGTTTCGCCCGGCTCTTGCTGGCTCTGCTATTAAATGGCACCATGGATTAGTGGAGGGTTGAGTGCATGTGTATGTGAAGGGGGGCTTAAAAGCCTCTTAGACCCTCTGTGGGGATGATGGAGACATCTACTCCCAGGATGCTGGGATCAAGTGCAGAGAGGCAGGAGGGGATGTGCTGTGCTCTGCCAGCATCCTTCATCGCTCCCTTACCTCTCATGCAGGGGTGAAGCAGGAGAGTCTGGGTGCCCCAAGCTGCAGGAGGAACTCATGGATGGGTTCAAAGTCAATGTGCTGAGGGCAGAAGAAAGGGATTTTGGAGGAGAGCTTGCATACAGAGCAGGGAAGAAGTATGGGCAGTATGGGAAATACAGGTAGGGACAGCTGACACGCTCCCTGCATGTACAGCAAGACTTTTGAGGACCTGTTATCGGTGGCACCATACCTGCAGCCAGCCCCAAGAGAAGGCAAACTCCCTGCTGAGATGCCCCACTTGGACAGCAGCCCAGCTGAAGAGCCTGTGCCCCACCGGTGCCGAGGGACAGGCCAGGGGAGCAAACCTGCACGGACACAGGGTGCGCCTGGAGGGCTTCAGCAAGGCTCTGATTTCAGGGTGCTTTTATTGAGGCAGAGATTAAATCAAGACCAAGCTGAAGCAGGACAAAGCAGGCTCCTGCAGAAGGCTCTGGGATGTCCGGCAGGGCAGCAGCCCAGAGCCAAGCCAGGCGGGAGGGGAGGATTACTTCTGTGAGGGGTACCGTGTGCCAAGGGTATTTTTTACACTAATGATCACATGCCAAACGCAAAGAAGGAGCTTGATGGAGATTAGGGATAACACACTGGCCTTGTAACCCACAGCAGGATGGGGCCAGATCCTGCTCCAGGCTCAGCTGCTTGGCAGGTACTATCTGGGACCAATACGGGTGTTCATCGAGATGACCTGGAGCATCCCCGTATCCAAACAGTTTGCTGTCCGTGGCAGTCTCCAGTGGAGAGAGCTCTCCAGGGCAGGAGCAGGGACTGGGACCTGGGGAGCACTGGCAGAGCTGGCGCCTGAGCCAAGGGGGCTGGGGGTCCTGGAGGGTGGGCTCGGCGGCAGGGCAGGGGGTGGGACCCCAGGTCAGGAACCTGCAGCCTGGTGGGATACCCTGCGGGTGGCTTCGCCTGGCGCTGCAGGTGCAGCAAGGGACCCCCTGGAGCTGGAGGGGGGAGCAGCCGGTACCTCACCTGTGCTGGTGGGAGGGGGAAATAAATCAGCTCGTGCTGCACCGGCTTACTGGCCCGAAGGTCGAGGCAGCTGGTCAGAGGCTTGGCAAAGCCAGCCGCCTCCTTCAGCCCTGTCCTGCTGTCGGTGCAAATGTCCCTGATGGGCTCCCTGGCATGTCCCAGCCCCTGGCAGCCCCCTGCCCCCTCTGTTCACCTCCTGTTCCTTATTGTGCACCTCCAGCCACTCAGCCTTTGCTTTCCAGCACTGAGCAACCGCCCTTTGGCTGCCTCCTCCTGTGGCTCAGAGAGGGCCAGCCCTACAGAAAAGCCGTGAGCAGATGTTCTCCCTTATCATCGTCTCTGATATTTCCTTCCTGCCTCCTCTCCCCCACCTTCTCCTCCGCCTTTATTCTTTGACTCGAGAGCTGAAATGAAAACACCTCCTTCTCCAACAGCCCCCAACAACAGCAGGAGGGAAGCCAGCTCCATTCTATTGATTTGGAAAAAAAGAAATACAGAGAAATGTCTTGATAGCATTGTATCAAAAAGCTGATGTTGTGTTGTGCTCAGATGTCTCAGGAGACTGGATCTCAGCTCCTCTGACTGTTTGAAGACTCAAGTAAGTCTCCTGGGATCTCAACAGCTCCAAAGCTGCCACAGCAAAGTGAGAAAAATCAGACACATTCACTGCCGGCAAAGGCTTGCTCTGTAGAAATCAAAGGAGGCAGCCCAGAAATGGTGTGTATTCAGCATGGCCAAGGAGCAAGAAGACTGTGAAGGGAAGCAACGGGAGCTAAGGAGCTCAGAAGCAGGGCTAGGAGAAGGCATGCCTTCTCTCTGCTGCCCGCCAGGTATCATCCAAGTAACAACCCAGAGAAAGGAGGGAGGAGGTGAGGTCAGCTTTGGCTGATCAAAGGACTTGGATAACTGAGCTGGGAGCAAGAGGGAAAGCCAGGACATTAGAAACCTTGCCCACTGGAGGAAGGAGAGGGAGGCCAGTTACACACCTCAGAGGGACAAAACAGGGATGCTGAAGTACCCATGTGATGGATCAATCAGATCACTTTCTTGCTCCTCCTTTGCACAGCTCATTAAGAGAAGCCCTACTGGCTGCATTATTTTCACCCTGTATTTTCACATCGTATTTCCTGGCCCTTGAGAAGGCAGCGATTCAGGGATATCATTCCCCTGATCCACAGACTTACTGCAGCCTCTGGACAAATTCACACAAGGGTGCAAAACCACCCTGCAAAAAACCCCAGGGCAACAAACCCTGTCCTATGTCCTATTTCTCGTGCTCTCTGCACATTCTTCCTCTGTCCAAACTAATTGTTCATATTCAAAAGTTCTCCCTGAGATTTTCCTGCCAGAGAAGCAAGACTTTTCCAATCTTCCAGGTTCCTCATGCTTCTGACCTCTCCTGGGCTTCGGGTTGACACCAAGAGGTATTAGATGTTTGAGCAGAGCCTTGTGCCACACTCACCTTCAGCATCGCCGTGTCCCAGCAGCACACCTGGAGTGCTTACCAGCGTGGGGTTCCTCTCCCTGAGAGGAGCAGCGCAGGCAACGGGAGCACAGGAATTTCTGGGGAGGAGTTAACCACCTTGATCAAGGATTTTCCTCCTTCCCTCCCTGCAGTGAGCCCAAGCGTGCCAGGGACTAGGTGAACTCGAGGTTGCTGCTGGAGCACTCCTGCCTCCTGTGCTGCTAGTGTGCCATCACCCTCCTGCCCATGGTTCTGTCACGCCTGCTCTCCAGCCCATTCATCTCACCTTATTCCCACCAGAGAAGCACGAGGTCGCCCCAAGGTAGACATCTTGGGAAGTCACACAAGCTATGCTCCAGAACTGCCAGGGTTTTTTACGCTGTCTATTTATGCAGACTAAAGAGTTGGTACAGATGTGAGGAAGCAGGAGATCCCTGGTGTCTTCAGGAGGAATATGATGGGACCTATTTCCCACAAGCTGGGATAGGCATCCCAGGGCTGCTCATGGCATCAGAGAGGTGCTCTCCTCAGTGCCTCACTAGGGTCAAGGACAAGAGCAATGGGTTAACAGGCTGGATCTCCTCTCTGGAGTGGCTGCAGTGTCTCCTGTCCGCTGCTGCCCAGCATGGGCTGGAGCGTGGCCACACTCGCTGGGAGGGGGAGAAAGCCTCCCCCTCTCTGTCCTAAATAACCCCAGCAGACAACTTGGGATCAAGGCACAGAAGAAGAGGTGGAAGAAGGCAAAGATGAGATGGAGCTGGGGGTCAGGCCTTGCTTCCGATCCCAGGCAGGAGACCAGCGAGGGACCACATGGCCACAGGCAACATGAGATGCTCACTGTGGTCCCCAGCAAGGAATCAGCCGGTCGGGCAGGAGGGAAAGTCGCGCTGTTCTCCAGATGTTTCCTAGCAGGTGGGATGGGATGGGAAATCGGCTCATCAAAGCTCCCCATCACCTCCCTGGCATAGTCTCTCCTTTCTGAAACACACGTAGCAGCTGCAGAGGGGCACAGAGGCAGCACGACGCCTTCCCACCTGCCTGCCCTGTGCCGCTGTGCTCCATCGCCCGGCGGACCACAGACCACGTTGTGCCCACCAGACCCAGAAGCACAAAGACTTGATGGCTCTGCCATCTTTGGGAAGGATTAATGTTAGAGGTTTTCCAAAGTGATGCTATAGTCATCTACCATTGCACACATGCTGTTACTACATTTACAGGCAAGAGCATCAGGTAATCAGCCACGTTCATTAGGAGCTCATTAGCTTTACGGGAGCTTCCTCCTCACCGTGGACTCAGTTGTGGCTCCTTACAGACACGTTACAGTGTTTGCTCTGCAAACGGCTCCAGCAAAATCAATAAGAGCATTCCCATGGCAAGATGCTTTGTGGAATGAGGAAAGGTGTTACTGCCTGGCCAGATGGAAGCACAACACAGAGCTCTCAGCTGGCAGAAAAGCACCCCCTCGCATTCAAAAGCTCAGTCACCAACATCCTAAATTACTTGAATGACTAACTCAACTATTGCTACAAGAGTAATAAAATTTCACAAATAACACACGGAGCTCTTTGCTCTTCTTCATTGTGCCAGCTGCAAGGCTTGTGTCGCTGTTTTCTAAGAGATTCCATTACGTTTTCTTAAGATTCCCTCAAAAGCTGCTGTAAGACCTCAGTTTTAAACAAAACACAATTCTCTCTAGTGCTTTGATGCTCCCATCGCTCAGCTCTTTCCAAAGGGCTCAGGATGCCTCTCCCTTTGAAGCCATATGCTTCTAGATTTCACAGGTATGCCGCAGCATACCTCTGGACCAGCATCCTTCTACTGTGCCAGGGTCTCCGTTGCCCCCCTGGCTTCTGGAGCCTTAGAGAAGACCTGGCAGCCCCATAATGACAGAGCTGAGCTGCAAGGGATGATGCTCCCTGTGACTGGGAGCCCTGGCTCTCTCTGAAAACATTGCACAGTCTCTCCTGCTCCTACTGCAAAGGCTTTTAGTTTGTGCCCAGAAAGGATCTAATGTTACACAAAAGGGAGCTGGGAGTAACCTTCATCCTTTGCTTAGCCCTGTAGGCACCAAATTTTGTACCGAGAGTGCTATACTGATGCTGAGAAAGGAGAATACGCTGGGGTAAACCAGAGGGCACAACCATAGGGAAGTCTGGATGGCTCCTGGGGGAACCCTGCTGCAGGGACTTGCACAGGGAGCGAGGGACTGAGGGAGCTGCTGTACGCCCCAGTAAGCCGAAATCAAATCCTTTCCATTTTGACATATTTAGGACAGGGTACAAGAGGCACATTTTGTACGTGTTGAGAAATTCCCCACCTTTCTACTGGTGAGCATCGCAGAGGCTTGCGTATGCCCTGAGCTCCAGCACTACCAGCTCTCTCCCACAGTACCCCAGACCCCCTTCAAGAGCACCCCACAGATGGCAGCTCAGCATCCCACCACGTGCAAGCCGGGGTGCAGAGCCAGACCAGTGACACTGAGCAGGGACAGCCTCAGCCCAGCCGTCACCAGGTAAGTCCGGGCTCAAGCTGGAAAGCCAAGCCAGAGGGTGATGGGCTGGCACAGGCAGGGCTGCGGCGCAGCTTGAGCAGGGACCGGGGGCTGAGCTGCTCCTGCGGGCACAGTGGGGGAGGCAGCAGGCTAAAGTGGGGGCGCACAGAGGGCTGCAAAGGGCTGGCCGTGCCTGGCATGGATGCAAAGGAGCCAGCTGCCCACAAAGCCACACGAGACACACCTTGTCAACATGCCTAGCCATATGTTTGCCCAGGATTAGTGAATGTGCTGCCAGACCCAAAGCATCATAATTTTGCTAGCAGAAAACCACTCAATATTCTCTCTCACACAATTCACTCAATGCTACTTTATTAGCATGATGAGCCAAGCCAGGGCTGCCAGCTCGCAGCCATTTGATGCTCTACGCTGGTGAACAGGGACAATGCAGGCTGTCCTGGCTGCCCCTCCTGCAGGGCAGTGCCGCAGGGAAGAGCTTCACGGGGCTGCAGGTGGGAAAGCCTTTCCCAGTCCCTGCTGATGGCTCCTGGACCAGGTGCCCTCCCTCTCCCCAGCACAGGGCTGGGGGCAGCCCCGAGCCAGTAGCCGTGGCCCCGTGCTGCTGCCACCATGCCACCTGCCCTGGACCCCCGCAGCAAAGCCGGGGCCATCCCGGCTGCCACTGCTCCTGTTGTAATTCTGTCTCCTGATTTCTCCAGTACCAACATCGCTTTCCCTGGTGTTGCCATAACAACTGGCGTTAAGAGCTTGTTGACATTGCCCTGTTGTACTAATTGCACAATTTCCTGTCACTGTTACATGCCAGTTATTTCTTTCGAAGGGCTGAAATTGCTTTCGGCCACCTTGTCTGCTCCCTCGCTGCCTCCCTGGGCCTAGTTAGGGAGCTTGAGCGAGGGAGCAAATGAACCTGAAATGCCCCAGGGAAGCATCGTTTAACCTCGTCCAGAGCAGCCATGGGCTCTGTAGCTGAAGCACAGGTAGTTTCCAATATTTTGCCTACACTGATGCTTCCACCATTGTGCTGGCTGAGCACGACCTCTGCAGCAGAAGCAGGAAAATTTAGGAATGGGTGGCTGCCACGTGCAAAGCCTGGGACAGAGTTTGGGTAACACGCAATGGCCACCCCCTTCCCCTCCAGCATCGCTTCCCCAGGCTAGGGAACCCATCTCAGGGATGGGGGAAGAAGCGTGGAAGGGATGTGCCTTCATCAATGCCAGGGACAGCTATGCCATACTGCCCCATGCCCCTTCCCCTGGGAGCTCTGGCACACCCAGCAAGGAGCTGGAGGGGTCCCAGAGGTCCCCAGTCACGAGGAAGGGCTACCCTCTCCTGAACGGGGGTCCCTGGGCTCCTGGCTGGTCCCTGGGATGCTGTGGCATGAGGCTGATGGGCTGCCTCTGAGCTCAGGGGTTTTGCTCTGTGCTTTGACAAAGAGGAAATTATTAGGAGCATCGATTGCATTGATCCAGCCCAGTTTTCAAAGGATGCTTTGGTCACCTTGAGACACTCATCATCTCAGCCCACGGCAGCCAAGCCTCTCTCCAGCCAGAGCTCTTCTCGGTTGACCTCTGGTCTCACCCGGACCCCTAATTTCCTCGCCCCTGGTGGGTGCTGCAGGTTCCTGGAGACCCCTTGCAATCCTAGCCTAGGGTCTCTCACAGCAGCTTCATGGCTTGCAGCAGAGAGGTCAGCCCTGCTCCGACCACTGTGGGTGGAGGGGAGAAAGCATCTCAGCCCTGAAGGCTGGCTGGGAAAAGTGGGGAGCCTCCTTCCCAGCCCTGTATTCCTATCGGCCCCACAAACCCGGCTGTCACCTAGGGATGCTGGGTGAAAGGTGTGGGCAGGCTGGATGCAAGGGGAACTCCCAGTCACCACTGGGCACTCCTACACAAGCAGCAAGGCTGCCCTGTTGTGTTCCTTCGTAATTTATCACCAAGACACTCACTTTATAAATATTAAATGAAGGGCTCCATAAATTTTTAACACAGAAATAAAACGGCATTTGGTGGAGGAAAGAAAAAAACCCACCACTCCTCACCCCTTTCTGTTGTCCATCTTCCTTTCCCTGGCCTCGCCAATGGTGGAAAAAAAGCACTGCACTCAGTCCCATGGCTGCTCACGCGAGGATGGAGCTGATATTTCTGCAGGGTGCTCAAAGGCAGCTCCATCTGTGCAAGAGCACGTCACTAGCACGCCTGCCCAACTCGCCGGGCACCGAGCAGGTCACACTGCAGACCGTCGCACTCTTACATCATTAAATGTAATCATAAAATGCTGTGTCCTCAGCTAGTACCATCCAAAGTGACCTGGAGCCGCTGCCGTGTGACATCCATGCCCGGCACTAGCATTCAGTACTTGCTCCAAGGCATCTGGTGTATTTTGGATTCAAATTCAGTTTTGTATAGGACTAACCAGTCCCATAGAGGTGGCTGAGGCACACGTGTGGTGCGCAGGCACGACAGCAAGTCTCCAGAATTCTCTGAGAAGACCTTGGCAAGGGCTGCAAGTGGTCCTTGTGTATTTGGGGCAGCCCCAAGTCCCTCTCCAAGGGTTCTGAGAAGTGCCAAGATCCCTCCTGCTCCCCTGGGTCACACATCTCAAACCCAGCGAGATCAGCAGCAAGCATCACTGTGGGTTCCACACCTCAGCAATGGCCACCGTCCTGGTGCCCCAAGACCCAAGCAGGGCCCAGCACACCCAACAGCAGTGACCCTGTGAGCCACCTGCACCATCAGCGGTGTCGGTAGCAGGGGACACGCCACCATTCCCTGGCACACAGGCCACCGTGTCACTGCCTGTGATCATTTGTGATTGCCCACTCAAGCTAGGGCTTGCTGCTGGTGTGCTCTTCCCCTCGTCGTGGCTTTCTGCTGGGCCTCCCCATTCCTGGTGCTCTGGACATGGAGGAGGAGGAGGAGCCCGCCACTGGCCGCAGCCCTGGAGGCCAGGTGGCATTGATTTGGGGCTGGCTGGTGTATTGGGTTTGCGTGGCCAGGTCAAACCACCGCAGCCAGGCAGGCGCTTTGAACACATGGCTTTGCAGGGGCTGCTAACGAGGGGCACAGCGCTGCGAGCACAGCCGGCACACCCCTGGGAGCTGCAGAAACACACTCATCCCTCACTGTCAGCCTGCTGCAATGAAGAGCACGGATGAATCATTACGACAAGTGCTACTACAGCCCAAGTGCAAATCAGGGAAGATTGGACCTTTGGCAAATAATAGCTCTTTGCTCAAGTGTGCTACTCTTCTGTATTCGACTGTGGCTGCTTGTGCTAACCCCATTGCAGGGGATGCAACTCCTTGGGGTCCCACACACATGCCTCTGCAGTCCAGCTGCAGCCCCCTCATCCCCGACGGACGGCAAAGGAGTGGCCAGTGGTCAAAGCGCCCCCGAAGATAGTTACATCCCATCAGGCGCTGCAGTATCTCAGCATCGCTATGCCGCTTACCTAGCAGAAAACAGAACGTGGCTAGAAAAGCCCGATGCCAGATTACACTGCGCCTATTGTTCTCCCCGCACCCTCCGCGGGACCCGCTTTCTCCCCTCACAGCTCTCTGTGAAGTGCAAATGCCAGCAAATCCCTGTTCCTGCAGTCATTAACGGCACAGAGGAGAAAAAAAAAAATGTCAGCAGCTTTCTGATCAGAGTGGCTCAGGTGGACATTGCCTGGACTCCCCTCAGCCAAATGGGGACAAAGAGGAATCCCACTGAGCTTTTTCTTTCCTGATGAGTGCCCCAAGAGTCATCTTGATTCTTACACTGCAGAGAGGCCCTAACTTTGCAGCCAGCATACTTGTAAGAGTGCATTGCTGCTTCGGTGAACTCCAGCTTTCTGGCAAGATTTTGTTGTTTCTCTGCACATGAGAAACAGAGTCAATGCCTACAATGCTGTGTGGATGCAATAGGTTTAATTGCCCCAGAGCCCCTGCTAAGCAAGGTTTGCCTGCTGCAGTCAAGATTCGGGGAAGCCTCTAAAGCAGGAACAATGCTGCACGGTGCCTGGACACCTTCATAGCTGAACTAGCACCCTGCATCTGCCAGCCTCCCTGGCCAAGCCTCCCCACATCACGGCTCCTTGGCTGCCCAGAGCATCATCCCCGTGGCAGGGGCCAGCAGGGCGGACAAGGAAGCAGGTTATGCTGGGTGGTGATGTCTCCCAGCCCAGCAGGTTGAGGAAGGCTCCCAAGCTCCCAGCTGCCAATCCACAAAACAGAGCCAGGCATTAAACAAAACAAAAACTCATGAAAGTGATTTTAAAAATAATAATGGCGACACGAGTTATTACAATCTGCACTCAGCTGGGCGTGGGGCTTATTGAGTATTTTCCTGGCTTTTCATCAGACTGTGGGATTGCCCCAGACACCGGGGCAGGGTGTATGACAAGGAGAGACAACGATCAATTTTTAATATTGCATATTTAAGCAGGCTTGGGCTCCAATCCATCATATCCCCTGGCTTTCCCTAAAATTAATCTTCAATAGCTTATCGAGAACTTCAGAAAATTAATATCCTAGCATCTCACCTTAGGGGAACAGCACTTTCTCTGGCTGAATATGCAAGCAAGAGCAAAGAGTGAGAGATGAAGTGGCTCCCTGAAAAACTTCAAGTTCAAAAGATGGTTTCAGCAGAGCCACCCACCACCTCCGCAGGGTTCCAGCTCTGAGGACGCTGCCGGAGAGCTGTGGAGCAGCACTGCAGGAGAAGCTGGTGGGAAAGCGCGCCTGGGGAGCTGCACAGAGCCTGCGGCCCCGTCTCCTCTATGGCTCACTCCCACCAAGGATGGGACACAGGGTGATGGGCAGTGCAGAAAAGACACTGCCCTTCCCAGGCAGCTGGGGACACTTCATCTTGCAGCTTCCTATCCGAGCCCAGAGTGATTGAATCTGCCTTCAGCGTCAGCCCAGGGAAGCGTGAAGAGGAACAGGAACAGGTTGTTTCCCTGTTGTCTGGCTCCAAGGAGCTGAACATCTGCACTCTCACACCCAAATTCAGCAGGGGGTAAAGGCTCCCACGGGGAACCTGCGGGGCACGGCAGCATCCAAGCCCTACCAGCCTGCTGCGGGGGGACGGTGGGAAGCCGACAAGGGAGCTCAGGCTGTCAGCCAGGCACAGCTCACATCCCCAGAAGACCACACTGCTTGACTGCGTGCCTCCCAGGAACTTGTTCACAAACGAATAGCTTTTCCAGCCACAAAGGAGGATCGGAGTCCTCTGCGGGCTGGCATCAGCCCAGCAAGCCATGGCAAGTCACCAGGACATGTGGCCAGCACCCCCTGGCCGAGCTAATGCAGATCCCTTGCAAAGGGACAACCCAGCCCTGAGCAAGGCTCTGAGTGGAGTCATCCTCCTGTACCTGCGCCCTCAGGGTTGACACTTCCAACACTGCTCCCCTGGAAAAACAAACGCGTGTGCGCAAGCACCAGCAGGAACGGCAAGGGCGGGCTGGAGGGATGGGTGTCTGCGGTTAAGCAGGGCAAGGAGGACACAGCCCAGGCGGCCGTGCTCCGCTCTTGCCCTAGGATGGGTGACCAGCTCGCTAGCGAGGACAGCGGCAGCGGGGCTGCAGCACAGCACAGCATGGATGCTTTCCTTTTGTCCTACAGGAAGGTAAAAACAAAAGATCGCTCCAACCAAAGGTCTATCTGAAAACTGGCTTCTATCACTTGCCCAGAAGAGCCCCGGCACACAGCAAGGGCTCAGCAACCGGCACCCCCTCTCCTCCACGTACACCCCACGTTGACCCTGGACACGGCTCTCAGCATCCACGAGGCGGAGAGGCTGAGCACAGCAAATCAACCTGCTGAGAGATTTTGTACCATAAACCCACTGTCCTTCCCATCAGATCTCGCAATTTGATAACCCAGATTTCCTCCCAGCCATCTCCCTCGCGCTGCTGTCGGGGTGCCTCCCCGCACGCCAGCCTCCTCCCCGAAAGCTGGGCCACCAAGGGAGGCCGGCTCTGCTCTCCCCCTCCCCGCCATGCCTATCACAGCCACCCCTTCCCCAAAGCAGAGCAAGGCTTGCAGAACTGGCCTCTAGCTCGCGCGGCCAGAAAATGTGGCTGGGGGCTGGACCCCCCTTCCCTGCCCACTCCTCGCGTCTGGGCAGCGGAGGGAGGGTCTGTCAGCCAGAGGGGAGGAAGGAGAGCTATGAAGAGGCCACACAGGGAGAAAGAGAATATTTCAGTGCCAGATCCATGTCAGGCAGGAATGGGGGAGGCAAGAGGGGCAGACAAAGAGCTGAGGGCCCCGGGGATGCCCCAAGCCGCTTCACAGGAGTCTTCACCAGATTCCCCATTAAACAGGCTCCGTGGCAATAGGATTAAGGGGTCAGGGAGCATGGGACCACATCTGAGACTGGATTATCTGGAAGAGAATTAAATGGAGATTATCTCCAGCCTAGCACGCACTGCCAGTGCCAGGTCACCGTGCTTGTTAAATCTCCCTCTCCAGCAGCCCCCCACAGCGCTGGCAGCCCAGGACCCCATCACCACAAGGGCTAGATTGAAAGATCCTCCATGTCTCTCAGCTTGGCCCCATATGGGGAACCCAAGGGGCTACAAGCTGCTCATTTGTGATTCCCTACGTCAGAGCAGGGCTGGAAGGATTCGTTATCAATAATTAAACACCCACAGAGCATAGGCAGAGGAGGGCTGCAGCATCCCGCGGGAGCCGGGGCATCCCAGGAGAATCATGGGATGAAGCTTCATCATGGGATGAAGCATGTCCTGGAAGATGCCAGTGCTGAGCACGTGGCCAGCGAGCCATGCCGTGGGGGGACATGGGGAGAGCTGCCTGGGGACAGGATGCCCCAAGGACACAGATGCAGGGCTGGGATGCAGAGAGGCTTTTCCAGGGCGGCAGGGGCATGGCCAAGTCCAGGGATGGCTGGGAGAGGAGTCTGCCAGGCTGGCACCTGGCTCCATGGGGAATGTGCCCTGGGTGGCAGAGCACAGTCCAGCCAGATGCAGATTCCTCCATCCTGCTGCATTTCTTGGCTTTGTTCTCCCATTTCCCAAGAGGAAACTGTGACTCAAGGAGACGCAGCTGACCGCCCCGCTCCCCGCAGAGCAAACTGCCTCCACCTCATGCCAGCAGCTCCCTGAAAGGAGTGATCACATATCTCTGTAAAGAGGGCACTTCTAATATGCTCATCTTCCCCAGAACCTCTTGACTGCACTCTACAAGCACTAATTAATTAAGCCATATACCTGGAGGTGCAGTGGGATTGGTGTCTGCCTGCTATGGCAGGGAAATCCTGATGGGGTTACAGCAGAAAGGGTTTGACCGCAGAGTAAATCACTGCCAGAGCCCAGAACAGGCTCCAGGCTCCTGCAGCTCGGTGGCAGCGCATGGGGGTACTCCCAAATGGGGAAATCAAAACTTCACCTGGCAACAAGAAATTACAGCAGGTAACAAGAAAGAAAGGAAAAAAAAAAAAAAGCCAAAATGGATTTCTGGAGAGCAGATGGCTAAAGGTGTAAAAACAAAAAAACAACAAGAAGAAAACCTTCCCCTCCAAAAAACAAACAACAGATAGTTGGTAGCAAATGTTACACTGACAGTAAAAATGAAGCCTCCAGGGGTAATTTGGGGAATTACAGATCAGTAAATTGCACATCTGTGTGCACCAAATTGATTGGAATGATAATTAAAACCAGAACTTCTCATAATACAGCCCAGTGTGCGTGCCTCGGAGGAAGACCATGCCTCACTAATTTCCCAGATTCCCATGAATGTATCAGCCCAACAGCGGATGCAGAACAACGAAGTGGCTATTTATTTAGAGCTCCTCTGACAAGGATTGTCCAGACAGCTGCTAAAAAGGCTAATTAGCCAGGGGGCAAAGGCACCATCTTTTCCAGCATGGGAAACTGGCAAGGGGTCCCAAAGCAGAGAGGGTAAATACTTGGGGTTTATAATGGCAAAAGATTAGCGGTGAAGTCGGGACGCGTGCTAGGCTTCCTGCTGTGCCAGGGCTTACTGATGCTCTGGACAGAGGAGCAGAGGCAGGAGACAGGAGCAAGTGCAAACTTCTTCAGGTGATTCATGAGCACAGGAGGCAGCCAGGAGCTTCAGGGAGTCCTGAAGGTACTGTGTGGATAGGTACCATAGTGACAAATGGCACCGGTGCTGATAAATGCAAAGAAATGAGCTCTGCAGCATAAAACTTGCAGGTTTGGTAAGGCTGGGAGGGTTTGTGTCCCATCCCCGGGGGGGGGGGGGGGGGGGGGGGGGCTGCCCTGGGACCCGCTCAGCCCACCCTGGCTGCTGAAGGTGCAGCAGCAGCTGGTGAGTCTTGGCGCAGCCAAGGCAGGTCGGGCGATACACAGCGAGCAGCACGGGGACGGGCACCGAAAGGAGCAGGGAGCCTGAGGGATGAGGACCCCAACTGTCAGGGAGGGGAAGCATGAGGCAGACTTACAAACTAACAACTGGCAGAAAGACAACAGGAAAACCCAGTTTTCCCTGTTACCTAGCAGAAGAGCAGGAGGCTGGTCAGTGAAACACAGGGATGAGGCAGGAAAAATGTGACTTCACCTGACGTGAGACTAAACAAGGGTGGTTTTTCCCCAGGAGATAGTTGTCTGAGGCCAGAAACCCAGAGAGATTCAATGCTGAATTAGGTGTACACACGGATATCAACAAACCCCAGAGCATTGCTACTACAGGTGACATTCTGTGACGGGGATGGGAAGCCTCATGCCTGGGGCTCCGGCTGCCCCGTCCCTGCCAGGTCCCCAGGGGCCGGTCCCGCCATGGTCACACTGCCAGCCTCACACCACCTTACTCTGCACCAGGCGCTGCTGGGGGGGGCTGCATCAACCCAGCGGCAATGAGGCAGCTCCTACCTGTCCAAACCTTGCTCGCAAGAGTTGATATTGCTCTGCTGAGTGGGATGGTGAATGTCCAGCAGGAGGGTGGCACAAGGAAAGCTTTCAGGAACACAAACTCTCCTCCCTGGCACCCTACACCTGCAAACTTTTGACAGTCTTAAGGCTTCTCAGCGCAGAGCATCCCGTAACTGCCCTCAACCTGGCCCACCTGGAACATCCTCCATCTGCACCAGGAAGAAACCTCCCCACGTGAGAGGGCAGGCAGCTGGCCGCAGCCTCGTGCCCGCTGAAAAGGCCGGCAGCTTCGCCCAACGGGACAAAACCTTCGAGCGGAGACAAAATAGGAAGCGGAAAAGCCTTAAGGAAACGCTGATCCGGAGGCTCCTGGGGCTGCTCCAGCCCCAGCCAGCTCACACGCAGCCCTGACCGCTTGCTGTGCCGGTGCTCCCCAGCTGGCCCCTGCACCCCCCAGCCCGATCTGCTGCTCTCCTGGTTTTTCTCCCCCCTGCCGAGCCCCCCAGGAGGTGGTCTTGCTCGGGCACATGGGGGATTTTTGCTGCCAACAAACAGATTCTGCGTTAAGCGAGTGAACCCTGCCATCGCCCTGCGGGGGGTGAAAGCCAGGCTCAGAGAAGGGCTTGCAGGGGCCAGGGGGGAGTGCATCAGCCCTTGGCACCTTCCCCCTCTCCTTGAGAAAGGTTGAAGGGCTCCTGGCATTGCTTTTTGGCTCCTACCAGTCGCAAAGTTATTTCCCATTGCAGCAAACAGGCTCAGCTTTCCTCTTTCCCCAAGCCTGGTGATGCCAACGCCATGGCTCACCTTGCCAGACACAGTACAGGACGCAGGTTACTACACTGGGAATACACTCCTCCAGCCTCCCAGTGTTCTTTTCACATTCACTTTTAATCAAAGGAAGAAAGGCTCCGCTTGTGCCCCAGAACCATGGCCCTTGCGCATCTGTCTCTGTATCTTTTAATAGAGAAGAAACTCTTCCTCTCCACTCCCTTCCCAACTTCTCTCTCCCAGATCCATCATCATTAGCAACTATAAACGTCAGAGCTGCAGCCATTAGGCTGCTATTCCTAGATAAATAATGCTTTTCATATTTAATTTACAAGTGGTTGCAGAGCCTCTTTGGGGTGCACGGGGTTAATTAAGAGCTGAATTAGATGGAAATGCTTCTCTCCCAAGGAAACTCAATTAAACTGTTCTGGCAAAAACTCAAGGATGGGTCAGGATTTCTCCCCAAACAGCGACACTGTGCCAGCCACCCTGACTGCTGCCTCCCCTCTGCCTGGGGAAGGAGCCCCTTCTCCCACCTAACGCCACGCACGTGTGCCAGCGCTGCTGGTGGGCACAGCTGCTGCCCCTGACCCCGCAGGAAGGGAACGGGGCACCAGAGGCAAATAGGAGGCGGTGAGGATGGACAGGACTAAGGAGCACCCAGCACCTGTGTGGGACACGCTGCAACAGCTCCTCCTTTTGAGTTTGAATATTGAGAGTCCCTGGGTTTCGGTCAGACATGCCAGCGATGATGCTCACGGTTAATCCTTCCTCCTGCTGCACAAACAAGTTGCCAAATGCTCCTCAGGAAAGCAATCTCTGAAACAGGAGGTGTACCAAGACCTCGCTAGGCAAGTGAAGGAAGATGCTGGCCGCCTCCTCCCAGACATCTGCTCACCAAAGTAACATGTGCTGTGAATCACAAACTACCAAGGCCCCATGCAAGCTATACATCCTTCCTGTGGTGGTGGATGGACAGCAGCTCCTCCCCCCCAAACAAGAAGAAAGCCATGGGCAGAGCAGCATCGCTGGAAGAAACAGGACAAAAAATAAAAAAAAAAAAATTCTCTAGAGAAGGAAGTGAGACCTTTCAGGATGACAGGAAAGTTTGTTTACATGGACTTTTTGCTTTGATCCCAGCCAAATGAGGAAGGCAGTGCATCAGGGAGCACATGTCTGGCTCACTGGAGAGGATGAAAATGCTGTAATTGAAGTGCTCAATGTCCATACACAACATCTTATAGAGGCCTGTCTACCCAAGGAAGCATTTGGTAGCCCCAAGCAACAGCTCTTTAAACTCATTTAAACCAACTTTTACCCTTCTGCACATGTCCTTTCAACAGCCAAATCCGAGAGGTAAATGGTCTGGTGGCACCTCCGTACCACCCTGCCCTCAGTGGCTTCAGCTTCAAGGAGGCAGGGGTCAGGTACCAGAAGCTTCCCTTTTCATCAGGTGCGTGATCTTAGGGAGCTGCATGTCCTGCAGCTCCTTCTCTGGCTCCATCCCCGTGAGATGCTGGTGGGAGCCCCACCTGAAAGCGATTCAGCTCTTCCTTCAACTCTCACAGCTTTAGGAAGATGAACACCACGTCATCCTTTCTAATATCAGCCTCAACGTTCAACATGATTACCTGCCGTGTTCACTCAGCACTTGAACATTCAGACCTATCAATGTAATCTTAATTGTGCCCTTAATTTGGGTTGTTCCACCTCTAACTGGCTCAGAGGAATCTGGTAGTAAATTTGTCCTGCAACATGCTCGACTTCAGCGTACGTTTGCTTGCTTGGCCTTTGTATAAGATTTGCGAGGCAGAGCACTGCAATCAGTTTATTCTGTCGACTGGCAGCATGGATAATGAACTCGGGCAGCAGAAGTCCCTTTGGTAACGTGCTCTGCTACCAAACCAGAGCTCCTGTGCTCCGTAAAGCCTGCCCCATCCTTCCCCTGCCATGGAGGGGCTCGGGCAGATGCCTGCTGGCAAGCCAGGCAGCATTTCCTCAGCTGAGGGAGTGCGTGTAATTCTGTTCAGATATGGTTATTTCCACCAAAAGCATTTCCAAGTGTGGCTGGACGGGGAGGAAGAAAGCCAGGCATTAGCTACACCTCTACCGACTAATTTTCCCCCCTTGGTCTTTTGGCTTGTTTGCCGCTTAGCTGCACGCAGTCCCTCACAGTATGTCTCAGCACCTGACATGCCCGGTCTGACTGGGAGGATGACAAGGGAGAAAAATCAGGCTCTAGAAATTCTTTCAGCTCCTTCATCCAGAGGCTGCAAATCCTCCTCTCCTTGAGGCCGCCTAGGCGAGGTTACCCACGCAAACGCAGCCTGTGCAGGAGCAGGAAGAGCTGACAGAAAGCCAGAGCAAAGCAGAAGAGATCCTGGGCATCACATTCCTCATCCCAGGACTCTGCAAAGCCCATACAACAGGGAAATGCCCTTTGGCTGTGGGCAAGCAGCCGGGCTAAACCCAGCACCCAAACCGAGCCTCTTGCTGACAAGGAGCCCCAGGAGCCTGGCAAGGACAGGCTCCCGGTAAGCATGCTGCAGCTGGGCTTGTGGGGAGAGCCAAGGATGCCCTGGCATGCCGTCTCCCCCATTCCCTGCAAAATTATTATATTTAATTAGAAAAAAAATCAAGGAAAAAAAAAAAAAAAAAAAGACGAGTGCATGTGTAGGAGTAAACCATTACCCAGGTAGCTGATTTCCTCCGTGCGGGAGACAGAAGCAAAGGAACATTTAATTCTGCTGGTTGAGCATGGCCAAATTGAGATCTACAGGGACTTCTCTGTGCAAATGCCGTACGACGACAAACAGCCTGGGTAACAGGATAAGCTTTATCTGAACAATCAGCCACTTCAGCGCAGCTTCCAGGGCCACCGGCACCGGCCAGCGCGGGGTCAGCTGGGGACAGCCCCTCCAGCCTGGCAGCAGTGTGGAGACAAGGAGCTGCTGCAGAGCAGCCTGGGATGTTGCTGGATTCGGGCAACTTAGCCAAACCCCCCTGGTGAGCTGCCCCTTCGCCCAGAAACCACCGTTACCCAACCCGCTTGGCAAAGCCCTCCTGAGGCCAGCCCAGGGCAGGAGGGGCAGCTGCCCGCTCCCTGCCCACCACCCAGCCACACGCCACCGCCGCACGGGTACCCCCCGCAGAGCACACAGGGCTTTCCGCCTCCACTGCCCGCAGCACCCCTGCCTGCACCCTGCCTGCCTTCCCAGAGCTCTGGTGAGCGCGGGGATATTAATGATGCTGCCTTTTGATATGCAAACGGAGTGCTCATTATGCCTCTCGCCCCACATCCTCTGAGCTGTTAATTAAAGAGTGTGCAGCAGGCAGAAAATTATCATCGTCGCCTGTAAAATAAACCAAGAGCGCTCGGCTGGCTGCACCCCACTCCCCCCAGCATACGCAGCCAGCCCCGGCAGCGGGGGGACGGAGGGACAGACAGACCCACGCAGCCAGGGCGGCCGAACCCCACGGCTCCTGGGACCGGCAGCGTGGGAAGCAGCAGCCAGGCCACGGTGCCCGCATTGGACCTGGTTGGGCCGAGGGCAGCCGTGGCACACGGGACACACGCAGCTCCCAGAAGCACCGGTGGCACCTGCCAGCAGCACGCTGCCCTTAGCCCTGCCTCTCCCGGGCTGCAGGCGAGCATGAGAGGTCCCTTTTCATCAGCCCAGGAACGGGTGGCTTCCCCCCTCCCCAGCCCACGCCTGGACACTCGCCACTGGAAGGGGAGTGGGTTATTTCAGTGCTGACCTTCACGGTGCCTCTGCTTCCCAGGGGATACCTGGATCCACCAGAGCGCTTCGCAGTGAGGATAGTGACGGCCAGGAGCCCTGGGTGCCAAACCCTGGGGAGCTGGGGCTGCAGCCCGGAGCCAAGGCTAGCAGGGCTGGTGGGGGAAACAAGCTGGTGCTTTTGACTTTGATAAGCCTTCTGGGGAGGGAGGGGCAAGCTGAACTGGAGCCAGGTGGGGAAGGATGCCCTGACTGCTTGCAGAAGAGGGACTCCTCTCCCACTGCTGCCCCGCTGAGGGAAGGGGCTCCCCCCGGCCCCCCACCTCAAGCACCTCTCGCCCTGCTCCGGAATCTTGCCTTGCAAACAGCTTTTGGGGCTCCGGATCCAGCCCTTGCAGAACGAAGCAGGTGCCTGCAGCAACCACCACAGATCAAAGGGAAGGGTGGGAGTCAGAGCCCACAATTTCTTTCTGCTCCAGCTAAATGAGGAATCAAATTAACCTGTTAGTGGGCTGAGCGGAGGCTGCCGACCCACTTTCCCTCTCAGGTGGGTTTGTGTTTAACCCCAGAGTGCACTGGCTCCCTGCTGCTGCCTCCTCCCAGTTTGCTGGACCAAAACCTCAGCAGTGGCTCTCTAGCAGAGGATGCTGCTCCCAACTCCAGGTCCTAGCACACAGCTTTCCTCCCTCCCCACCGAATAAGAGCAGTTTGCTCTCAAGTGGGTTTAGGTACATTTTGGATGTCCCCTGTCCCTCCACAGGTCCCCCGCGGCTGAGACAGGAGCTGCCTGGAGACGCAGCACAGCCCTTAGCTAGAAGGGCACTTGGGTTTTTTCCCCCCGTGCCGTTTTTTGGGATGCAGCCTGCATTTGTCTCTGCTGTTGAGAAGTGGGAATTGCTAGAGAAATGAGACTCTCCCACTCACTCCTCTCACGGAGCCGGTTAGAAATGACAGGAGCTGCAGGTGCACTGTGGACGGTAATGGACTCGCTGTCTCTCTTTGCACCCGACAGGCACGGCCTGATTTGTAACCCTGCGGAGAAGGGACGGCTGGCGAGCAGGAGGCAGCCTCAGGAGCTGCCTGGCACTTTGGAGATCCAGAGACTGCGCCTTTGCACTTTTTGCCCATCAAAATTAAAGCAACCCCCAGCCGTGCTGTAAGCACCAGGCACAGGTGAAGGTGTGCTGCACGGGGGCAACAGCACCTCTCCCTGCCCCTCCGGGACAGGCTTGCATTGCTGCTTGCCTAGAGGGTGCTTCAGCTCCCCACCGCTTCCCTCTTCCTCCTCCCTCTTGCCAAGCTGATGGTGTTTCTGTACCCCGGGGAGGAGGCTCCTCCGTGGCAGGGCTCTCTGCAGCTGGAAACAGGGATGATGGCACAGCCCAGCGTTGTGGGACAGCCCCTGACCGCCCCCATGTCTCCCACACCTGGGGCCTGAAGATGCTGGGAATGGGATCTTAAGCAGCCCCTCAGCTATTTCGACTGCTGCCAATCGTTGCTGTACCCAGGTGCCATCGTCCCCGCGGGGACTTCCTTCAGAGGTGCAGACTCCATGGGATCTGTGCAGAGAGGTGATGCTCTCCTCTGGGATTTCCTCCTGCCTCCGCTGGCAGCGGTGCTTTGCCCTGCTGGGGTCCAGCATGGGGGGGCTGCCGGCTGAGCTCTCTCCATGGGGCGGGTGACAGCTGCTGCCTCCCACAACACCAGCGCTTCAGTTAACCTGGGAATGACAAATGTGGCAATGACTCACCCAGAGCTGGAAATCACAGCAGCCTATTCCTCTGGGGAGGCAGTGGGCACAGGACAGTGGCACTCCCTCCTCTCCCACCTCATCCCAGCCTCTCAGGACAGAGGTGAAAGATGCAAAAGCAACTTAACCCAAGCAACTCTGCTTCTCCATCTCCTCCCCACCCCACAGCCATGCCTTTCCCCCACACCTCCAGCCTCCCAGGACCTTGCTGCAATGCCAAGGGTCCGTAACCCCCACATCAGCAGTTCTGCACGGCTCCAGTGACCATGGGCTGCCCCTGTCCTTCAGCCTCCCTCCCGCTCCTCCCACAAGTGGTACCATCCATCTCCTCATCTCGGGACTCGCCCTGCCATCCATCACCGACCGCCTGAGCTTGCCCAGACAGCGGTCGAGGGAGGCAGCTAGGACAAAGCAGTTACTCTGCTTAATCCCAGACATGCTCGCACCTTGGCCCTGCGGGGCTGAGCTATGAGGCTGGAGCTTTTCTGGTTCAAACTCTCCAAAGACCAACACGGTCCACAGAGCTGCCTGGCATCATAGGCACCACCTGCAATCCTTGGGGGTGGACACTGTGGCAGCCGGGACAGTCTGAACACCACTGCGCTGGACCACAGGCAGCTACACCCATCCTCGTGGGCACCGCAGGCTGCAGCAGGGGTTACAGGAGGGAGCACAGTGCCCTGTTTCTGCCCACGCGTGCCCAGCAGCCCAGCACTGGGGGCACTGGCACGCGAGACAGGAGGGGGCTGGTTTTCGCCCAGTGCTTGAATGGTTTTGCCTGAGACCATGACGTTTCTGAGGCTGAAGCCTATTCCTTACTCTGGGATTTTTCCCAGATGCTGCTTCTCTTGCGTTCCTCTCCCACTCTTATTTTCCACCCGAGGCGGGGGCTTTCTCCTGCAGCACCCCTGCAGCTCCAGGGGCACCAGGGCTCAGCCCAGCACTGTTCTGCTATGTGGGTACAGTAAAGAAATACTTAAAACAGCATTTGCTTTGACTGATCCAGCTCAAAAATGACAGCAGGGAAATCCCAGTACTTCCACCTCTGAGATTTCCACCGTAACACCCCCCGTGCCAGCGCCGTGGCAGGGGTGTGCCCGTGGGGAAGAGGTGGCATTGCTGTGTCAGAGCCCCTGAGGAGCTGAGCCATGCTGACCCGGTACCACAGGCATCTTAGCTAGGGGGAAAAAGATTCTGGAAGTCTAGGAAGAGTCACAGCTTCTCGTGGTATATTGCATACGTCAAAAAACAATTCTGATAAACGTGTGGTTTAATGTGAGTCAGTAATAACAGGTGCTACAAATTTAAATACCTCACCACACACTCAGTACATAACTATGCAAAAATATGAAGCACTTTGGATTAATATGCATTTAGTATAATGCACCAGTATTTAGTTTGTATTGAATTGCTGCATTTCTGTGTGCATGCCAATTAGTATTAAATGCGCACCTACACGTCGACCGTGTAGATATCAGCAGATATTCTGATGGCAGTGCTGATCTAAAGCTTTAAATGACCCTAAAGCAGTATTTTTGGAGAAGCACCCGATGACCAGAAAGCTAAGCGGTGGCCAGGCCCTGCAGGGTCCTGTCTGTGGGACCTGTGGCTTTGGAGGAACAGGGAAGAATGGACAGCCTTGGCTCCCAGGTGATGCTTTTTGGGGTGACTTGATGGGGTCTGTCAGTCTGGAAGGGTATCACCTGCTCACCAGGGTTGGGCAGAACTGGGAGCGGAGCTCTGCCACCCTCCCAGCGCATCCCAAGGGACTGGCTCACACATGTCCCCTCTGAGCATCTCCCTCCCAGGGACAGACCTCAGCTCCCGCTGCTCAGCCAGCATGTCCTGGCCACCACTTAGCTCTGAGGTGCTGGTGAGTCACCAGCGTCACGTGAAGAGTGGAGTCCCCTAGAGATGTCACCCGGTCCTCGCTGCCACTCTGCTCACGGCAGCCTGGGGGGGAGGCCACGCCACATGCCCCCCCTGCAGCACGCAGCTCCCCGGCGCTTGCTGGTGCTTGATTCCCCCCGGACTTTTGTCCTGGCTGACGTGAAACCTTTCCACTTCCTTCCCAGGGACCATTCTGCAGCCTCAGACCTGGGATTACCAGGCAGCATTCCCACCCGCTGTCACCCCTTTCCAGCTTCATCCCTCTTCTCCCTCCTCCCCTGGGTATTTGCACCCTGCTACCCTGTCTCCACCAAGCCAGACATGAGGCTCTTTCAGGCTCTCTTCACACACCAGCGTTCCAGCCTGTTCTCCTGGTTTTCTACAAACTGCCCCAGTCTGTTTCAGCCCCCAGCCACCACCCTAGGCTGGATGCAACACCCCGTGACGCTTGTGGGGCTCTCCGCTGGTTGCCCATTGATTGCCTCAGCCATGTCAAGGACGTGTCCAACTTCAAAACCTGCTCTCAACTTCAAGCTGCAGCTGTAGGCACCTACTGTCCTTCTACCCCTGCTCCTGAGCAAGCCACGAAGCATGGCCACCATGCCAAGCAGCTGTCCCTTCCTGTGCCTCACCCTGCCCTTCCCCTGGCAGGTGGTGGCCCAGTTTCCATGGGAAACAGTCCTGGGAACTGGGCCTGTGGCATCATTTGAGGAGAAATAGCTCATAGATGTTTTGGTATTCTCCATCCTCAGAGTTTTGCAAGATCCAACTGGATAAAGCCCCGAGCAGGCCAGTCTGACCCCATAGCTGACCCTGCTGTGAGCTGGAGGTTGGACTTGAGACCTCCTGAGGTCCCTCCTCCAGCCCAAGTTTTCTTGTGACCCCCTGCCCACCCCCCCACCCCACTTTAGGGGTGGCCCAAGACTTTTCCCAAGCTGCAGGAGGCTAAACGCTGACTCAGGTCGGTGGCAGCATCTTCTCTGAAGGTCTCTTGTCACAGCCAGAGGCAGCCACCTGCACCAGCCTCCCTCCTCCGCCTGCTATGGGGTGGGCACAGGGTCTCCCTCCCATGCATACCCCCCAACTTTCCCCCTTGCTTCCCCCCTGGGGGAGCCCCTCTCACCCCCCCAGCACCACGCACCGGCCAGGGTGCCGATGAGTCAGAGCTCGCCGAACGGGACGCACGCATCCTCTGCCCGGAGAGCTGAATAAAACGAGCGGAAAATGCACTAAAGCCTTTGCCACTTGTTCATGGCTGCCAAATTAGTTTTGCGTTAAGTTTTTAACGTGCCTGGCTTGTCGGCTCTGCTGGGAATGCGGCTGGAGCAGGCAGTGCAGGGGGAGAGTGGCGGGGGCAGCAGGGACAGGCGGCACAGTGCCCGAGCAGGTGGCACCTCTGTGTGTGGGATGTGACCCGCCGTCAGGCAGCGCAGGGGGAACACCATGAGCCTTCCGTCCTGCCACCCCAGGGCTTCGGGGGGTCCTGCTGCAGGGCTGGAGGAAGAGGGGACACGTCTCCAGCGGGCACGTGTCTCCAGCGGGCACCAGGCCATCCGCATGCTCTCCCGCAGCACTGGCATCTCCAGCCAGCCGCCTGGTTCTGTTCCTTCCCTTGGGAGCCACAGCCACGATCCTCCGCAGAGCGGCACGGCTTCCCAGTTCCACCTCTTCTTCTGGCAAAGGTGGTGGCTACGGTTGGTCCCCAGTGGGTGCCGGATCCCTGCCCAGCTCTTCCCCACCTCCCCAGCGGCTGCCGGCGATCAGCAGAAGCCCTGGCTGCAGGCACCGTGGTGCTCTGCGATCCCAGCCCCAGGAGGTCGCAGCGGGAGGCTCCCAGTGCCGGCGTAGCCTGTGGGCTGGTGAAAGCCATAGCGAAATGAGATGGCAGCCAGTGCCCTCCTTGGGAATGGGCAGTTTCATCCAGCCTGGAACGTTCCCCTTCGACTCCCACCAGATTGCTGCCAGTTCTGGATGAGCTCTATGGGAAAGGAGCGGATTGTAGGCGAGGCACCGCCAGCGGAGGGGAGGCTGTTTAAACCACAGCAGACCCAGAGCTGCTGTAGTTTGTGCTGGGGATTACATCCAGGCCTTTCACCTATCCATACTCAGGGGTCTGGGGTGTCTTCTTGCCTGCAGGGGTTAGCAGGGCGAGCATTTTCCAAGGGAAGTGAAGGGATGGTGAACAGCACCATCCCTGGCTGGGAGCAAAGAGCAGCTTTTGTGGACCCATGCAAAAAGAGAAATCAATACAGCTTGAAAACAGGCACCCCAAAAGAACAAGTGGAAAAAGCAAGTATCCCACCAAAAATCAAACCAGTAGGTGCAAGCAGGGAGCTTGACAGCTGCCTGGGACAGCAGGAGAAGCCACTAAGAAAGAACAAAGAGTCACAACCTGAAACACATAGGGCTACAAGAGGGCTCAAGACATAAAACTTCAAGTCCCCACAGTGTCCTGATGCGGAGTTCAAGCCCCTCCTCTCTACAGAGGCCTCCTGCAGCCTGTCTGGGGAGCCAGCAAGTCCCCCCCATGACCCAACTGGCTTCTTGTGCTGATGCCTCCTCCTCCATCTGTGCCCCTGTCTTCTTTCCAGCTCCGCTCCCTGACATCTCACCACGCTCCTCAGAGAAGGTCCCGAGACGTCTTGCTGTGAGAGCAGTGCACAACCACAAATCATTTGTACCGTCATTCACTTTTGCAGCCCATGAACCTTCTCCCGTGGCCATCGTCCTTGGCTGCTCCTGTCCCTGTGCTGGGTCAGCAGCCCGGGGATCAGCTCCAGCGCTATGCCTGGAGGAGAAGCTGGCTGACATGCAGCCTCAGCAGAAGAGGTGCCCCATGGGGACAAGAGCTGCTCCCCTGTCCCCCCTCTGGCAGAGCCACCAGAACAGCCAGCGCTGGAGACTGAAAAGCTGCAGCCCAGAGCACGGGCAAGCCCTGAGCAGGGGAGACGGGAGGCAGCAGGAGGGCTGGGGGAGCTGGGTGACCTTGGACGGCACCTGGCTGAGTCTATATCATGAGCTAATCTGGGATTTTGACACTCAGACACCGACAGCAGCAGCCGCAGGTCCCCAAGCAGGAAGCCTGCAGCAAACACCCCAGTGCACCCAGCTGGCACACCTCGGCCCGTGCCACGGTGCTGTGGGCTCTTCGGCTGTCTAGTGCCCAGCCCCCAGCTCTCACATGGCCCCACGGAACCATCTGGGACTCGCTGTTGGCACCTCGGCCAAACCCTGACCCTCCACCCTCCTCCCCAGTCTGGTTTGCAGGGGAAGGCCATGAGTAACAAGTGACCTGCGTGCCCAGGGACGGAGGGAGCCGCAGCGCTGGAGCAGTGTGGCTGGGATGGGCAATGCTCCAGGGTTTGCAGGGGGTCCCTGTCTCCTGGCCCCCCCGAGAGTGCTGCCGGCAGCCTGCTTACCCCCACTGCCTGTGCTGCAGGCAGGGCTGCACAGCCGGGCCGGCCCTGGCTCCCTGAAAGGGTTCATTGTGGTTGGTGGCGGAGCAGGGACACAGGCAGCATTGATGGCAGCGGGTGCCCCGCGCTCCTGGCCGGGTGGCTGGCCTGCCCGGTGCCCGGCTGCTGGCAGCCCGGCCTCCCAGCCCACTGGGAAAAGGCTGGTTTGTAACGCTGCCCGCAGCCGGGCACTGCAGGAGGACGAGGCATCTGACATGCACTTCTGGAGCTCCCAAAGGAGAGCGGCCACGGCATTTACCCCTTCTCCACTGGCCCCACCACCCCGGCACGGCAGCACATCTCCTGGGGCTCCTCAGACCTGACTTGCTCCAGCAAGACCGTCCCCAGCCCCTTGGGGTGATGCTGCAGCTCCACTCAGCATTGCCACTGCCACCCCAGTGCCCCCCAAAGTGGTGCTGGGTGCTTCCCCTACACTCTGCTCCTCGGGCTGGAGCCGAGCGGGACCCATCCTGCCCGGGGAGAGAGCAGTGGCAGGACCCCAGCCCTGCCAAGCCCTCAGCAGCACCTACAGCCACCAGTAAACACACATTAAGCTCCCACAGCCACCAGTACACATGTGGACCAGTGGAAGGAAAGCCGCCTTCCCGGGGAAGCTGGTCCCAAGGGATCCGGCACCTGAAGCCGTGGGGGGCCACCCTGGGCTGCACCCTGCAAGGGGTGGCAGGGTGCCAGAAGCAAAGCTCCCGGCCTCTTCCAGCCCATGGCACCCAAGAAATGCATAAAAGGAAAAATTCCTTCCACGATGACCTGTTTGTGTAACCTGTTGGATGGTAAACAAACAGTTTCTCTCCCGGCTGTGGAGCCAGGAGGCTTTTGCCAGTAACACGGGCACCATAGCGAGGGCAGGGCAGGGGGAGGTGGCAGCTCCCCACCTTTGCCAGCACAGACCCGGTGGGGAGCAGGCTCACCCCCTTCCCTCCCGGGGTGGCCCTGCACGCTGGCACGGAGGGGTGTGTGGCTCCAGTGGGGCAGCCCTTTCCAGCCTCGTGGATGCCACAGTGGTTTGGAGAGGGGGCACAGGGCTGGTACCCAACAGGGCTTGCTGCACAGGGCTTCAGTGCACGGCTTTTTGCCCCCTCCAAGCAGCAGCTGGAGGAGACAGGGTGACCTTGGGCGTGAACAGGGACCCACCTGTCCTTAGAGAGACAGACAGATGCTCAGGGTGCTTCCCGGGCTCGCCTGACACATGCTCACGTGCATCCCCAGTGCTTGTGGGCTCCCACGGAGGCTCTGTGAACTTCAGGCAGTTTAGGGTGAAATGAAAGACTCCACTGATGCTTCCTGCTGCTCCAGGGACTTAACGAGGGCTAATTCAAGGCTCTGCAGAAGCGTCACACCCACATCAAAAGGGCTGGGGAGGCAGAAGAGGTGCTGTGCGTGCCGGTGGGTCATGCCTGGCTCTCCAGCAGAGGCATGGCTCCAGGGTGCTAGGGGCACCGCTGCCAGCGCCCTCCACAACACTCTTGCCTCTTCGGGTCAGGGCTGCCGACACAGCGGGTTCCATTGCCTTTTGCCACTGCATGGCAAGGCAGGCAGCCCCTTCCCACGCAAGACCCCCGCTCCCTCATGCCCCTTTGGCAGCTGTGCCCCTCACCACCTGCGATGCCCCGAGTTGGGGGGCACAACTGTCTCAGGGCAGGACAGCAGCCCCCCAGCCAGGCTTTTCTCTAGTCCCAAGCACAGCAAACAGGATCCAGCAGCCTCCCCATCTTCCCTGGGGACCTGCCGGTTCCTCCCACTGTTCCTCTGCTCAGCAGGGATCCCTACCAGATGTGATGGCCATGGCCACACCAACCTCAGAGCAACCTGAAAAAAAAACCCCACGGCCCCAAAGCAATGCAAATAATAAGAACAACAAACCACCCAAACTTTAACACCTTGCATCCTTCTTTTTCCAAAATGGGAAACTAATCTGTCCCAAACCCCCAGGGCACTGGGACAGACCTGCTGGAAGGCCCAGCAGAGCCCACTCCACTGTGTCCAGCAGCCCAGCCGGGGGCACTTAGCAAGGGGGGGGTCCCAGTTCCCCTACACTCAGGACACCTGGCACCTCGCTAGCAGGTGGCAGGCGGTTCCCCTCCTAGCCCTTGCAGAGCCTTTTAACAGAAATATTAAGACTGGTAGGAATGCTGGATAAATGCAAGCTCATTAGTGTACACACCGGGGGAACAGCAGAACAAGGGCGAAAAGGACTGTATTCATAACCAGGGATGTGCTTCCAGCTAGGCAAGCTGAGCATCACCAAGCCCAGGTCTGATAAGTGCCAGCACGGATGCTGTCTTACTAGAAGACGCCAGAGTGCTGCTATTTTCTGTTAACCCAGCAGGAGCATCGTTGCAAAAGATAACTCTGAACAGACAGGCAAGATCAGCCCAATAAACTAGTTCATCATTGCCCAGCAAGAGGAATGCAGGAACCACAGTGAGGACCCAGTGGCCAGCATCCCCTGTCCTCCAGGTCCCCAGGATCCTGAACATCCCTTGGGGACACACATCTTGGTGTTTGCACGTAGGGGAGCATGGAGGGGTAAAACCAACTTGCTTAGAGATTGTGTATAAAAAAATCACTTCCACAATTCACAATATGTGAATGATTTTTATTAAAAATACCAGAATCAGCGTTAAAGTTCCTGCTGTGCTTTGAACTCCCAAGAAAATGGGACTATGGAAGATAAAGGCCACGTAGAAGTGTTGACTTGGCTACTGTGCGATTCATGGGGCGTTTAACACCATGAAGCCTGACGTACGTTTTTAGAGAAGAGAACAAAAAACCCAACGACATGTGAAAGTCCAATACGGCTTTTGATACTGGCTTTGGCTCTCCACCAGGTTTTCCCTTTGCCCTTACCTCGAGGGAGGGGGAAACAGGCCGGGGAGGGATGCCCGTGGCTGGGGGGCCGATCCACGAGGCTGGGGGAGAACAGCACTGTGACCCCTTTACATGATTTTCTGTGCTGGGAGTAACGCAGAGCCCCGGAGCTCATCAGGTTTGACCTTTTCCTGGGAAGTTTCTCGGGAGTGGGGCAGCTGAGCGGGCTGTCAGCCCAGGGTCCCGGCGGTGTGGGCTCGCAGCAGGCTCAGGCGTGCTGAGCCACGGCAGGATCCTTAGCTGGGATGGGTGAGCACTGCTGCTCTCCCGGTCCGTGCTGGGATGCTCTCTGTGCTGGTGGGGTCCGTGTTTCCAAACAGATATCGGGTAGGCTGGAGAGTCCGGCATGAATGCTGAAAAGCCCAGAAACCCCTGCTTTGTCATGAGAGATAAAGAAGTTTAGTCTATTTAACTTCTCAGAGAGAAGGTTAAGAGGTGCCTTGATCATGATCTATTAATACCTACACAGGAGAAACAGTTCAGATAGTAGATAGCTCTTTAATCTAATAGGCAAAGGCATAATGCAATCCTGTGGCTGGAAGCCAAAACTCGATGCCCTCTGACTAGAAATGAGGGGCATGTTCCACCGTCAGGCACATGGTGCTCTGGAGCAGCTCACCTGCGGCGGTGACGGCATCTCTGCCGAGGCAGAGCTGTGCCTGCGCCCCGCCGGGGACTCCAGAATGGGAATTCCTGGGTATCCGGAGGCAGCAAATATTTGGCCCTTAAAATGTGGGCTTTTACCAATGGATAGTTGGTCATGTTTGGTTTTGCACAGAGGAGGAGAATCTCCCTTCCCTTCCCGCAGCAATTTAAAACTGATCTGTAGTCAAGATGCTGTAAGTATATTAAAGTCAGAACGTGACACCGAGAGGGTTGCTTTGGTCCTCATTCATTTCCCTTACGTTATGCATTGTATCGACTTGTCGTGGCTCTTTGGAGGAAAAAGCAAAAAGGAAGGAGGAGTGAGAGGCTGGGGTAAATAAACACATCCTTGGCTACGTTACCAGCCCTGCACACACGGAGTGTATAAGCTCCTCAAGAGAAGGGATTATAGCATGAGCTCTTTATCACCGCTTCTGAACTGCAGAAGGACGTCAAGTCTAAAGTCTTTTGTTAAAGCTTCTACGTGCAAGCCAATAAGAAAGGACATTTTCTGAAAGTCAAATGTTCCCAAAACACTCCAGACTCGGTCCCTGAAGATCACGGTATCAAAAAAATAATAATAAAATCACTGTGAGAAATTTTAGTTGGCGCTCAGGAATGATTTCGGTAACCCCACCAGCCCCACACAGCACCGGGCTCCGGCAGGGTTTAGAAACTCGTGTTGGGAAGCTTTGCCCCCCACAAGCCTGCGAAGGGAGCCACGGGGCAGGGAGAGGGGGCAGCAGCCCCCACTGGGCACAGCCCTCCCGCTGCTCCCACCCTGCTGCATGCCCACGCCGTCGCCGAGCAGCTGCCAGCGAGCCAACAGCAGCTCTTTCTCCGCGACATACCTCTCGATCCTCTGCGCATACTTGGCCCAAGGGGCAGCCGCAAAGTTTTTACCATCGTGGCGCTTCCTCGCAGCAGGGAGAGCCTTGGCCAGGCGGGGAGGGGACCTCCAGTGCTGCCCGCGCCGGCCGGAGCGGTACGCCGGCACTGCAGCCTGGGGAGTCCGGCAGAGCAACCCTAGCACACAGGTGGGCTTGCAAACGCCACGGTACAGTCTGGCACAGGCTCTCAAAACGCCGTGCTTAAGCACACAAATAGTATTTTCTATTAGTCTGCCTTTAAATTTATGTGCCTTAATATATCGCTCTTTATGTTAACGACGTTTTGCAAGATGTACGGGGGAAGTAACGCGGCCAGATTACTGCGAGGATCATAACTTTGCTCCTGACTGCATTTTGAGTGATTAGAACAGTAACCTTCACATCACCTTAACAGCCACATTGGTATTTTATTACATATATTCCCAAACAGATTATGTTGTTAAGGTAGATTTTTCGAACCGTAACTCAAGAGGAGAAAATACAAAGCCTTCGCAGAAATCTGTTGCCGGCGAGCAAGGAAATTGGATGCTTTCAAACTGCATTTGGGCTCAGGTAAAAATTGTAGAAGGTGAGCTTTTTTGACTCTCCAAGCCACCCACAGCCTCTCTGCCCTCCTGCCTAGAGCCGTGCAGGGGGAAGGCGATGCCTTTTCAACAGAAGCAAATTTTCTTGGTGAGGGTGAGGTACAGCCACAGCAGTCCTTCCCTCTGAAAGGCAAACTGACCGCAAGCACACCCCATGGAGCCTAGTTAATATTTTAGTACTCACCGGTCAGAGATACGGAGCTATAATATGCAAACTTTCAAACCAACTGCATCTCTCTAGATTAATGATTAAAATATCGGGGAACATCAGAAAATGTGATCATGCCCAGCCAAAAACATCAGAAGCCTCCGTCTGTCCTTCAGCCCCTCTTGCATTCCTCATTTTTTGGCATTGACCTCTTACATTTCTTTCCTTTGTATGAGGCAGCCTCTACAGCCACGTTACCTTGGTTGCCCCGGGTTCACCGGCACCGTTCGAAGCCCGGGTGTCCGCAGACGCACAGCGCATCACTGGTGTTCGGAAGTTCTCCAGGTACCTGCACCAGCCCCGCAGGCAGGGGGACAGTCCCCAGCACCTGGAGACACGTGGCCAAGTCGCTCCGGGCTTGCTCTGAGTTGTGGGGCACCCTGGATCTCAGCAGGTGTCTCAGCACCCAGACTTTTTCTGGGCTGATGTGTAAGAGAGGAGCAAATCCTTACTCTTTGGACAGACTGGGGAGCACGCAGGTGCCCGTCTGGTCTCGTGTTCTTACTGTGAGCTTCTTGATTTCCTCCTGGAACTGGTCCCTGGCCCAGTTTATGCCCCGGTCGGCCAAACTCCTTGAAATCCTGCCATTCCTGCACTTCCAGCGCCTTGGCCCCCAGTGAGAGTGGAGCACAGCTGTGGCCGCAGGCCAGCTGGACACCCACTCCGTGCTCCTCCCTGGCGCTCACCAGAGGTGCCGAGTAAGTGCAAGCATCTGAGGATGAGCTGCCGAGGGCCTGCATGCCGTGTGTGGGTGGCACTCAGGGCTGGTGTGGAGGTGCTACCTACGGGTCTGTAGGTACCAGGTCGGTGACACCCCGGTGGGTGAATCAGCAGCTTGTGTCCGTGGAAAGGGGTGGCCTGAGCAGGAGCATCACCTGAGGACACCAGGACCACCCGCATCACCTCATGGCCACCAGCGTGTTTCCAGCAGCAGGCAGCGGTGCGGCTCTTCCCCAGCCCCAGGAAGAGAGTCAGGGCTGGCAGGAGCCTTGGTCCCCGTCCTTTGGAAGGCGTAGGAAAACCAGCACGAGAGCGAGCAGCTTCAGGGCTTTCTCACTCAAAACAGAGATACACCAATGCAACGGCACCGTATAACGAATGCTGTGATGGGGAGCTGTTGCTATGGTGAGGGAAATAATATTTAAGCACCAACAGTTTATAAATATAAAATCCTTACAAAGTTTTCTAAAATTAGATTAAAGGGGCTAGGGCTGTCAGGGTATCGTAAAAGACTTAAGAAATACCGGTATTTTTGGACGTGCAATATCTGGGTCCTCCTCAAACAGCAAATGCAGGTCCAAAATGCTAAACACCAAACGCGATGATCTGCTGTTGTGCTTCCCGAGATGTACAAGCAACCTCATAGCCCTGAAACGGCTGTCGCAGCCTGGCAGGCCGCTGAGAGCGGAGGCGAGGCCAGCGTTCCCGGGGATTTGGATTTCTCTCGACACAGTTGTGGCGCAGGGACTCGGGCTCTGCTGTTTTTCATAGCCCACTCGCCGCTGAGTGAAGTTGCTCTGAGCTGCTGCTGGAGATGCTGGTACCGCATCCCTGTGGTGCCACTGGGCAAGTGCTGGAGTCGGAGGCGAGACGTGGCAATCCCTGAGCTGGGAGGCAGCTGCCGGGGGGCGCGGGGGCTCTCGGGGGCCGGCTGCTGCTGCTGTGAGTGTAAGAAACCCACTGTGATCCTTGCACCGCCCCGGCAGCACCAAGCGTGCTGACAGTAAAACAGGGATATAAAAACCCAAATATCCGTGGTAGCGTCGCTGGACTCACGAGCTGCCATTTCAGTGAACGTGCAGTTGAAGTGCTAAAAATGCAGCTGAGCTGGCAAATGCTGGACAAAAACCATTCAAAGTTGCCAAAAGTAAATGTCTGGCCCGTTTGGAGGGGTGAGACAGAAGCAGAAGCTGGGAGGAATGTGACCATCCCACCGCAGCCACCTCAGCGGTCCCTGTGGCCCCGTGTTCCCATTGCTCTGCCCACCCTGCCTTCCCAGCCCGATTCCCGCACCGCCAGGGTGGGTCTGGGCCCCGGCCGTGGCAGCGCAGGGGGGTCCCTGGGGCAGCGGAACCAGTCCCCGCCATAACAGCATCATCATCATTATTATTATTATTATTATTATTATTATTATTATTATTATTATTATTATTATTATTATCATCATTATCGTTATAATGATCATTATCATTATTAATGAGCAAAGACCACCGGAAAAATGAGTGACTGCGCACTGACACCCCTACCAAGCCCGGTGGGGGCCCGGCTGCGGGGGCTGCTTGCACCCCAGCCCGGGGCGTGGGGGGGGTGGGATGCACCCACAGCCCCGCACCCAGCCCCGCCCTGCGGGGCTGTGGCGATACCCGCTCCCCAGCCGCCCCCCCGTGCCCCAGGACACGTCTCCCGCGGGGACCCCCACGGCGGGGGGCTGGGGGGGCAGAGGCGGGGAGCCCGGCGGGGCGGGGGCAGCGCGGGGCGGAGGCGCTGCCTGTGCGCTGCCGGGCGGTCCGGCGTGGGGAGGAGGGAGGGAGGGAGGGAGAGGAGAGCGGGGCCGCCCCCTCCCCGGGCCGCCCCCTCCCCTGCCCGCCCTCCCGGCTGCCGGCGCGGCGCGGAGGGGCGTGGAGAGGCGGCCCCGCGCTGCCCGCGCGGGCAGGGCAGGCAGGGCAGGCAGGGCGGGCAGCGCGGGCAGGGCGGGCAGCGCAGGCAGGGCTGTGCGCGGCCGCCGGCAGCGATGAGCCCCCGCGGCGAGGCCCGCTGAGCCGCACCGCCAGCAGCTCCCCCCCAGCCGGGCTCGGCGCCCCCCCCCCAGGAGCCGCGGAGGGGCCCGCCGGGGATGCGGGGGGGACCCCGCCGCCGCGCTCCGCCAGGTAAGGGGCTCGGCGGCGGGGGGGTGGGGGTCTCCCTTAACCCTTTCCGCGCCACCAACTTTCCAGGGCGGCGGGACATCACCCGCAGCGGCGGGACGAAGCTTTGCCCGGCTGGTCCCCAGCGGCGGCACCCCCGTGTCCCCGCGGGACCCCCGTGTCCCGGGCTGCCAGCGCCCGCGGCTGCCCCCGGGGTTCGACTGCAGGCCTGGCCCCCCGAGCCGGGGAGGGGCGAGCTGCGGGGGAGGGGGGGGGCGAACTGCGGGGCAACTTGGGCTGTTGTTGGGCGAGGAGCTGCCGCCTGGAAGAAGCGGGTCCCGACGGTGGGGATGCGGTGCGGCGCGGGCAGATGCCCTAGAGATCGCTGCCAGCCCCAGAAGGGCTCGGATAAAGGTGCCAGCCCCAGAAGGGCTCGGATAAAGGTGCCAGCCCCTGAAGGGCTCCGATAAAGGTGCCAGCCCCTGAAGGGCTCCGATAAAGGTGCCAGCCCCAGAAGGGCTCCGATAAAGGTGCCAGCCCCAGAAGGGCTCCGATAAAGGTGCTGTGAGGAGGCAGGCTGGCGAGTGGGGCTAGGGCACCCCTGGCACAAGCAGCCCTCCAGCAAAGCCGCACGCCTCAAGGTTGGGGCTCTTGCCGCAGCCCTTGGCCGGCAAAGGGGGTGTTGGGAGGTGGTGAATGAGCGCCTTCATCCCAACAGAGCCTTCCAGCTCCTGCCAGGGGAGCGCTCCAGGAGGGAGCGAGCCAGTGCGCAAACAGGCTGCTGGGTGGCTCAGGGGAAGGGGGAGAGCACAAAAAAATATTGTACCAGGTTTACCCGGGTGTTTGCATCCTCGGGAGGAGGCAGATGCAGTTCAGCAGATGAGGGATAAACAGGCACAGGTGGATGTTGCGATAAGCAAACTCTGGGACTGGCTGGGGTTGGCATTACTTGATAGCAATTAATTAACTCAAAATGTGTATGCTGACTGCCAGTAGGAAAAAAACGCAGATCCCCATAGAAAACTCTGTGATGATTTAAGCGCTGGTCAAAGCGGGCGGTAATCTGGTGGCAAAGGCTCTCTTGGTCCCTCTGAAATGGAGAGGGGATGGGCAAAGAGAGGGGAGCAGGGGGCATGCCAGGAGTGGCTTTGAGCACTGGAGTCCTGTGTCTTGTTAGAAAAGTGCCCCGGGAGGCGATGCACATGCGAGCGGAGCAGGTCTGGGGGCACAAGGCACCTCCAACTCGGTGGCATATGGGGCGGTGCTCGCCCAGGGAAGGCAGCGGGTCCCCGGCGAGTCCCTGGCTGGCTTGAAGCTGTGACCGCAGGGAAGCTCTAGTGCTGCACGGCTGGAGAGGAGGCAAGGCTGAAGGCTCGCTCCCACCCCATCAGGATCTCACGCTGGGGGGCCTTACTGGGGGAGAGGTGTGAGGATGGAGACCAGCCCTGCTCCTGCATCTGTTGCGGTACCCAAAATCAGGTAGCGCCTGCGGTGCGGGGAAAGGGGGGCTGCTCGGCGCTGCTTTGCTCAGCATCTCCCTTTCCCCTGGGGAGCGGGGGTGCAGCCTGCCTGCACCCAGGATGGGTGGGCCACAGGCTGTGTGTGCCTGGCTTTGCAGAGCCACAGCATGACTAAGCCACTGCAACTGAGTGGGATGCTCATGGTTAAACACCATCAGCAGCCCGTTTTCCCGTCACGCTGTTTTAAGAGATGAACTCTTTGCTCCGCGGGAGGACACGGGGAAGGCAGGGCCCGTGCCAGCAGGTCCCTGGCCGAGAGTTGTTTTGCAGCCCTGCGGCAAGCTGGGGGGAGTGGGGGGCGCGGGAGCCCGGCTGGCTGGGCAGCGAGGCACGGCAGGGCGCTGGCTGCAGTTCCCCCCTCCCTGACCAGCCCTCCAGCAACTGCTCTGCCCTGGGCAAGGCACCCAGGGGTGCTGCTTGCCGGGCAGGGGACGGGGGTGCATGGCTGTGCGGCCGCTGGAATTGATGCTGGGAACTCTGTGGGCGACTACGCACGTGTGGGTCTCCCTCCTGGCAGGGATGAAGGGCTGTCTGCGATGGGGTGCGTTTTGGGCGAGCATGCTGCAGCGATGCCTTCTTGTGTCAGGAGAGGGGTTTTGCCTCACAACTCCCCGCGTGGGCTTCACGTGGCGTGGGCTGTGCCCCTGTGCCCCTCCGTGCCGGCACCGGCGCGGCAGGCAGCTCTGCCGGCTCCCCGTGCCCAGCCACCCGTTCTGCTGGCACCGAGACCCTCGGCACCTCTCGGATGTTCGCTGCTCGCAGTTGTGTTTTCCAGCTGGTCCCAAAGTCCTGAGTCACTCTGCCGTTTCCATGGAAACAGCCTGGCTGGCGGGAGTGGGCTCTGGGGGGAGAGGGTGCTGGCTCGGGGGGAGAGGGTGCCGGCACCAGGGAAGGGCTCGAGGGGCACAGGCGCTGCTCCAGCACATCGCCCTGCTGCCGCTGCTTGTGCCAGGGCTGCAGCCGGCACCTGCGTTGCACGGACCCTTGCACCTTCTTCCACTCCTTTTCCCTTCCTCCCTGTCCTGGGGAAGTGCAGAGGGATTTCCCTGGCAGCGGCAAGGGAGCCCAGGATGAGCCCAGCCGGGCCGAGGGTACAACTTCTGGGGAGCTGTCGAGGGAGAGGGACAGGCTGGAGGCAGTGAGAGGAGCAGGGTGTTTCGAGTGCCCTGTGAGAGCCTTGGAAACAGCACTGTCAGTGTCGGTTACTGTGAGCTCTCCTGCCTAAAGCTGCCGGCACCCCCCAGTTGCCCAAACGCGGCCGCCTCTGGGAAGGGAACCTGCGAGGAAGACTTGGGGTGGGAGGCAGGGCAGCTTGCGGATGCTGTGGGCCCCCCCCGCCCCGAGTAGGAGGGTGCCACAGTGCTCCCTACACGCTGCTCAGGTGTAACACCCGCCTGCTTGTGGAGGGAAGACGTGCGAGTGGCACTGAGCCCTGCAGCCGCCCTGCCGAGTCCCGCCTGCCTGGCAGCACCCGAGTTCAGCTGCCAGCGCAGCCTCCGGCACGGCAGCTCAACAAGCAGGTCATTCCCCTCCAACCTGGGAAGACCATCCCCGAAATGGGAGCCCACCACCCGGCATCTCCTCCTGGGCCTCCGCTGTGCTGCGGCTGGCGGCCGCGCTCCCTGCTCCCTGTGCTGGTGACTCACAGATGCCATTCGGCTTAATTCATCTCCTCCGATCTCCCGGCGCTCCTGGGCTGTCTTGCTGGCTTCTTGCCTGCTCATCCTCGCTGGAGCGCTGCTGAGAGTCAGGGGAAGTGGCGGAGGAAGAGGAAGAAAGCAGGTGATGATGGACCCACCGCTGTTTGTGGGGTGGGGGAGGCTGCACTGCCTGCGCCCACCCTCTCCCTTCCTCTGGGCTCAAGGCTGCAGGAAGCAGGGTGGGGGAGAGCAAAGGCTCAGCATCTTCTTCTTCCCATGGACAACGCTCCTGTCCCCACACCAGGCACCAGTTGGCCTCCCGCAGCGCTTGGAGCCAGTTGCCGGATGCCACGCACCCCTCGGGGACAGCCTGGTCCCGGTGCAGCTGCAGGCAGCCGACAGGGATGCAGGCAAGGCAGTGCAGCGCAGTCTGCCGTGCTGTGACCGGAGGGGTTTAGGGTCAGGGATGGGGCAGCAGTGACCCCAGCCCAGTGCAAAAAGAGCCGACGTGCCTTCTCGCAGGCCCCTCGCAGCACCAGCAGTGCTGGGGGGCTGGAAAGTACACGTGACTTGCCCCCACCCCAAGTGTCCATCTCCGAGCCCCAGCTGTCTGGAGCAACCTGCCCGACCCGGCTCCCGCCTTGGGGCTGCATCTGCTCATTGTCTTCGGTGGAGCCGAGCTGGAGGCAGAGCAGAGGGAGATTCCAGCCGGCAGCACTTTATAGCAGAGAGGCATCTGTGAGGGCAGCATTTCGGGTAACTCCCGTGGTCGCAGCATCCCACAGGCTAGGGCTGAGGAGGCAAAACAGCGCGTGCCTCACGCAGGACTCGGACGCAGCCCCACACGGCATAGCCCTCGCTCCGGGTGCTGCTCTGGTATCCTGAAGAGGAATGGGCCAGTTTAAGAACAAGGTCCCTCAGGGAGGGATGGGAGAGCAAGTGGCAAACCTGCTGCGCCTGTGTGCGGGAGACACCCTCCTGCAGTGCACTGGCTGCAGCCGCTGCTCCACCAGCCCGCTCCGAGCCCTGCGGAGCCATGTGCGGCTCCTCCTTGTCAGGTGTTTCACACCAGCCTGGACGGATGAGCAAGGTGGAGCGTGAGTAGAAGTCATCCCAAGCCATGCCGGCAGCTCCCAGGTGCCAGGCACTTGTGCTGCCCCAGAGCACTCAGCTGCCAGGCGCCGCTGCCTCCCCAGCCAGGGGCTGGGCTGAGTGGGAACCGCAGCCTCTCGGGGACAGACAGTGATGGGAGGAGGTGGGAGAGTGGCCAGGGGCTGAGAGGAGGCTCCAGCTGGCTTTAAAGGCCACAGATGAGACATCAGGGAGGGAAGACTTCTCCCAGAACCTGCCCCTCCCTGGCACTGCCAACGTGAAGGGTGATGAGGGGCATCCGAGGCTGAAGCTGGGCTGTATCCTCACGCCTGCTCTGCCACGGAGGTGCCTTGAAATGCCCTGGTTCCTCCCCTCCGCAGCTCGATGCATTGCAAAGGGGAGTGGGTCCAGGTGGGTGGAGAACCTGAAAAGCTCGCGGCCAGTGATCCAGCAGGAATTGGGACCAAGGAGGCACGTGGGCTCTGGCTGCCTTTTGCAGGGGAGCCGGCAGTGGGTTTCTGCTGCATCCCAGGACAATCCCAGTTGCATCTGCTCCAGCATCCATCAGCAGCGCAGCCAGGGGTAGAAGCTGAGGCTGTGTGAAGGATGCAGTGTGGCTGGCCATCACTAGAGAGCAGGAAAGTGCTCCCACTGCAGCTCCCACCTAGGCAGCAGACAGGAGCCCCCTGGGCCAGGAGATGCCAGCAGGGACCCTCCTGTCCTGCCCTGACTTAGCAGATCCAGAAAAAACACTTTCTCGAAGGGATAGAGTATCCTATGTGGATGCTATGGGCAGGTCTCCCCTCTACAGGGTGGGTAACCCCAAACCAGTAGCAGCAATAGCCAAGCACCTGGACCAAGGACTTGGGTCCCCTGGCCACGTGCCACATCCCTGGCAGGCAGCAGCCCAGGAGAAAGCATCCCTCACTCAAAGCGTCGTTATGAGTCTAAAGCACGGCTCTCAGCGTGCAGACACGGTGACGGCTGGCGGAGGGGTCACCTGCAGCAGCTGTGCCGGAGCCCCTGTGCTGGGGCCCAGCTCTAAGCCACTGCTCGCAGCGAGAGGTCTCAGCTCCTGCAGCCTCCTGCCTGTACTGAGCAGCTGGGGCAACTGGTAAATAATAAAAATAATAATTAAAAGAGAAAGGAAGGAGGAGTTTGACTCGCCTGCAGGTCTGAGCAGCCCTCCTGGCATTGCTCGCTGGGCATCTTTGGGGATAGGGGCACGTTGAGGAGGTGGGGACGACACGCCATGCCAGCTGCCGTGGGCTCTGCAGGGGACGCACACCAGAAGCACTGCACCATCCCGAGCCCGTCGGAGATTTCAGCGTGTC
This sequence comes from Falco naumanni, assembly GCF_017639655.2. Classification (NCBI taxonomy): domain Eukaryota; kingdom Metazoa; phylum Chordata; class Aves; order Falconiformes; family Falconidae; genus Falco; species Falco naumanni. The sequence continues at coordinate 70,957,459 of NC_054060.1, forward strand.
CTGGGCTTGAACGGGCCTCGCGTGCTGAAATCTGCTGCTGGCCCATTGGCCTCTCTTGGAGACCTCAGCTGAGCAGCGGCTCCGACAGCCCCAGATGCCGTGGCCCGTGTGCTGGGGCTGAGCAGGGACCAGGTGCGCACCATCAGCTCGGGGCCGGCTCCATGCTCTCCTGGGAGACGTGAGAGGGGTGGGGAAGAGGGAGCAATGGGGGTGACGATGCTGTTGGAGGGAAGGGGTCTGCTCAGCGGGAAGCAGACGTACTTGGGTTTGTCCCCTCTTTGCAGGTGGCTGCAGAGTAACACACTGCGGGGAGGGGAACGACATGGAAGGAGGGCGGGCGAGGGGGAGTGTGTGCAGGGGAGCTTCAAAGCCATTGCTAATACTGGGGTGTCTCTGCTGCACAGGGGTTTTAGCTTCTTTAGGGTTTCTGGGATGAGACGGCTATCTCCTGCCCCCCAGCCCCACTGGCCTTGGGGAGTGATAGCATGCAGATGCGGAGCCCTGTGCTTTGGAGAGCAGCAGGGCAGTCTGTGAATGTAATCCGGTTAGTGAACGGGGCGAGATGTTGGAGCACCACCACTGGCACATCCCCTTCCCACAATGCCACAGCTCCCCAGGCATGGCAGGGATGCCCTCACCTAGCCGTCCTGGAGCATCCCAGTTCAGCTCCCCCACCCCTTGCTCCGCCTCGGGCAGCAGCAAGGCAGGGGTCAGCACCACTAAAGCTGACCTGCGCCACTACAGCCCTGCCCTTCCCTGCACCCATCCCTGGTGCCGAGGCCACCCACGCTGCGCTGTTGCCAACGGAGGATGGAACGATGCCATTTCTCTTGCTTCCTCCTTTGTGGCATTGCTTTACCCTGCTCTGGCGCTCAGGACAGGAGGGGAGGCTGAATCCCAGAGCCGAGTAGGACCTGGCCAGAACAATGAGCTCAGTGCTGGGGGCACATCGGGCTGGCAGCAAGGACACAACTCTGGCTGCTGCTTGTCCCCAGAGGCTGACGGGCTGAGCCAGCCTGGCTGGTGAACCTCTAAGCGGAGAGGTTTGCAGCTCTAGGAGAGCCATCGCCCCGCTCCCAAGCAGGAGGCCGTTGGTCTGGATGGTCCATGCCTTGTCCTGCCAGCTGGACAGAAAGGATGGAGACGAGCCTCCCCAGGCAGCGCTCAGCACCAGCCCCTGCCCTTTCCCTGCTGTGGCTCCTGCACTGGGTGTCAAAGGCACTGGCTGATGGGGTGACAAGTGACTCACGAGGCACTTGGGGAGGAGGGTTGGCAGCAGCTGGGTGGAGGCACATAGACAGCGCAGCCACCAAGCTCGAACATCCCCCTGCCTGGGCTGCAGGGCACGGGGTGAGCTGTGGGGCACAGATTTGTGTATGTTCCCAGCCTGGGAGGAAGCAGACCCTCGGGCTGAAGGCCTGGATGGAGGCATGTCTCCAGGCTTGCCAGCCTCTGCCTGCTCTTCCTTTCCAAAACAGGGCTCTGCAGTGCCTGGCGGGTCCACGGGGGTTGTGGCTGACGTACGGGCATCAGGAGGGCATCTGGTGGTACCCCCAGCAGCAGGATGCTTGAGTCCTCCTTAGCAGTCCTTGCTCAACCCGTGACTTCTCTGTTGGGTTGCAGACACTGAGACGACCTGTGAAGAAGCTCCATGAAGGTGACCAGCCATGCAATGTTCCTGGAAGGCTGTCCTCCTACTAGCCGTGGCATCCATTGCGATCCAGTACACGGCGATCCGGACCTTTACTGCCAAGTCCTTCCACAGCTGCCCCAACCCCAACCCCGTGAACTGCAGCCTGAGCCAGGACACCGACGTGGCCGACAGGCTGTGCGACGAGAGCCCCACTTTCTCATATAACCTCTCCAGGAAGACGCATGTCCTCATCCTCGCCACCACCCGCAGCGGCTCCTCGTTTGTCGGGCAGCTGTTTAACCAGCACTTCGATGTCTTCTATTTATTTGAGCCCCTTTACCATGTCCAGTACACTCTGATCCCAAAGCTGACCCAGAGCAAGAGTACGACGGACCGGCGGGTCATGCTGGGGGCCAGCCGAGACCTGCTGAGGAGCCTGTACGACTGCGACCTCTACTTCTTGGAGAACTACATCAAACCCCAGCCCGTCAACCACACCACCGACCGCCTCTTCCGCAGGGGAGCCAGCAAGGCCCTGTGCTCGCCGCCCGTCTGCGAGTCCCTGGGAGCCGTCGATCTCCACCTGGAGGAAGGAGACTGCGTGAAGAAGTGCGGGACCTTGAACCTGACACTGGCCACCGAGTCCTGCAGAGAGCACGGGCACGTGGCCATCAAAACCGTGCGGGTGCCCGAGGTCAACGACCTCCGGGCCCTGGTGGAGGACCCGCGGCTGAACTTGAAGGTCATCCAGCTGGTGAGGGACCCCCGGGGGATCCTGGCGTCTCGGAGCGAGACCTTCCGGGACACTTACCGGCTGTGGAGGATCTGGGATGGCACTGGAAGGAAGCCGTACAACCTGGATGTGACCCAGCTCACCACGGTGTGCGAGGACTTCTGGAACTCGGTGTCCACCGGCCTCAACCGGCCGCCGTGGCTCAAGGGCAAGTACATGCTGGTGCGGTACGAAGACCTGGCCAGGAATCCCATGAAAAAGACCGAGGAAATCTACGATTTCCTGGGCATCCCCATGGACAGCAACGTCGAGCGCTGGATACAGAACAACACCCGAGGAGACAGGTCCTCCTCCAAACACAAGTACGGGACAGTGCGCAACTCGGCGGCGACGGCGGAGAAGTGGCGGTTCCGGCTCTCCTATGAGATCGTGGCGTTCACCCAGCACGCCTGCCAGCAGGTGCTGGCACAGCTCGGCTACAAAACCGCTGGCTCCGAGGAGGAGCTGAAGAACCTCTCCATCAGCCTGGTCGAGGAGAGAGACTTCCTGCCCTTCTCCTAAGGCAGCCCTGGGGTGGCCGGTTTTGATACGGACTGTTTCTAACTGTTGCCTTATTTTGTTTTCTTTCGTTTTGTTTCTTCCCCCCTCTTTCTCTCTTTCTCTCTCTCGTCTTTTTCTCTCCAAAATTTGCACTAAACCTCGAGTGGGAATCTCAACAGCGGAGTCCAGGGGAGCGATGGCTGCCCCTTCAATACGTTTTGGACGCAAGAGGAGTCGGGTCTCTCCCAGCAAGAGCTAGAACTGTGGATGGGTTAACAATGTTTACAAATCACACAAAATGTATAAAGCAACCTTCAAGCTTTCCAAACCGAAGGGTACCTGAGGTACTGTACTTTTGCACTGTTTACTTTTACAATGTAAGAGGTAAATATAAATATAATTTATGAATGGTGTCATCCCCTCCAGAGTAACTCCCCTCGCCCCCTAATGAGCAGGTTAGACTGAAAGCTGAACGTGGAACAACCTCCTCGTTTTCAATCTTGGTGCGACATGTCCGTCTGTTTTAAGTCCTGTTGTTGGGCTGGGCGGCTGGGCAGCTGCTTGTACATGGTTGTTTGGTAACACCTGTGATATTTGTGCCAAAACCCCACAAAAGAAGAAAAAAAAGAAAAAAGGAAAAAAAAAGGGAAAAAAAATGTGACTGGGTGGTTTGGTAAAAGCTTTATTTCTGTGTTTTCTGTAAATAAAAGTGCAATAAAACTGACCTGGGGGTGAACTTCAAGTGCAGGACCTCAGTGACTGAACTGGAGTGGATGCACCAGCAGGCAGAGAGCCACGTCTGCCGGTGCGCCCGGGCTGGGAGCAGGGTGGGGGGCAGCCACCACAGCCCCCCGGGCAGCAGGGGCTGCAGCCACCTCCCTGGGCACGTGTACGTCCGCATCTGAAGCATGTCACAACGCGAGCAGTTACGCTCAGAGTGAGAACCTGTGGTTGTTCAGAGCTTGCTGGCCTGGCGGGGGGGCACGGGGCTTAAGAGAATCATTTTGGTTGGAAAAGAACTTGGTCAGATCGTCGGGTCCGACCGGTGACCCAGCAGTGCCTGAGCGCCCACCCCGCAGCGCTGGCGGCACCAGCACCGTAAGTTGGCCCCGCTGCGCTGCCCCTCATTGTCCCCCGACCCCCTGCCGCCTCTGTGGCTGTTGATGCCAGCACTGGCGTGCCCTGCCCTGGGGGACCAGAGAGAAGTGCTCGAGGGAGGTCAGGTCATCAAACTGCCAGAATGAAAATGAGCGAACAAGATGACGGTCCTGGCAATGCCCAAGATTTTCTCCAGGAGCTGCTGGCTGCAGGGCCCTGGCTGGGTGAGGAGGCTGGGGCACGCAGGGCAGGAGCGATGCTGCACAGCAGCACGGCACTGCTGGCCCCACACAAGATGCTGCTGGTCCATTCAACCCCTGCCTGCTGGAACCACCTCCGACCCGGCAGTGTCCGCGCAGCCCAGGAGGCACGTCCCGCAGACCACGAGCGGCTGCAGATGGGAAGTCACCAAGGCCAGTCCCGGGGGGACAGAGGACAGCAACGCCCCAGCACCTTCCCAGCTCTGCTGCTCCTGCAGCCAGGCAGGACAGGCACCCAGCAGGAGATGTGACCAGCCATGGTCACATCTACCTACAGCTGCACGCTGCCAGCACTGGGCCCGCTCCTGGCACGGGGGGTGTTTGAGACACCCCCAGCCCACCTACCTCGGCAGGTCTCTCTCTGCTGCTGCTCACCAGCCTCCAGCCCGAGCTCTTACTTGGGAGAGGGCGAGACTGGGTGCTGCCGCGCGCAGGGAGCCGGCACCCGCTGCCCGGTTAAGGCAGGGGAAAGCTGTAACTGATGCTCCAACAGCCTTTTCCCTCTTCAAAGACCTCTGCAGGGGTGGCTTGTTACCGGTGATTTGCAGCCTGGTTTAATGTGGCAAACCTGCTGCAGCTGGGCTGCAGAAGAGGTGAGCGGGGTGAGGTAGGTGCTGGCCTCCCCCCAGGGGTCACAGCTGGAGCACCTGTAACCCACCTGGCTGCTGCAAGGGGACACAGCTGGCTCCAGCCCCGCAAGGCGAGCAGGAATGGGGTGACAGCGTGTGTGCTGCGGGATGGGCACTTCCCCGTCTGCCTGCCCACGGTGGGCATGAGGGCAGCTCCTGGGAGGGACCCGCCACCCCAGACGCCTTCACCAGCACCAATTCGGCTCCTGGCAGCGGCTCAGTGCCTCCCACGCCACGCGGCCCCGGCTGTGTCTGCGAGGATGGAGGAGCGGGGCAGGGGCAGAGGTGGGCGCAGCCAGTGCCACCAGCGTGCTGCACGTCGCTCTTACCGAGCAGCTGGCAGCAAACTGTCAACCAAATAAAGGGCTTGATAGCCCCGTTATTGGCTACTAAATGAATCCTTTTGTCAGCAGTTAACAAACGCTGAGCAGTTGGCTCCTGGCGTTGACCCAGTTCTGGGGCACGATCCCTGCGGGGGTGCGGGCTGTGCGTTCCCCACAGCCCGGGGCGGCTCTGCCCTGGGCAAGCGCCCATGGGGCAGGGGAGGCGGCCGGGGTGGCCAGCTGTGCCCCCCAGCACCCACACTGCCCGCCAGGCAAATGCAGAGGGCCCGGTTGCCCTGCAGCTCCGGGGAGCGATGGCACAGCACCTTCTCCTGCAGAAAGGGCAGGCTGCTGGGGCGGACGGGGATTTTCCTCACCTCCTAGGCTGGGAAAAGCGGCTATGCCAACCTGCATGAAGGAATGGCGTCTGTAGAGGCAAAATTTCCCATCTTCAGCTGCCGAGATCCCACTTTCAGGGCTAGGCCAGCTGTCCCTGGCCCAAAAGTCCTCTCATGCACTGGTCTTTCTTTAAATCAACAAAAGAAATTGAGCTGAGAAGTCTTATCCAAACTGTTCCTACCATTCCAATCAGGAAATGCGCCCGCAGCAAAATGGCTTTTGAATCGCGGTTGAAAGCCATGGCCTAGTTTAAGCAGGGATGGGGGTTCAGCCTTGCCTGGTGCCTCGTGTAGAGCCCTTAGGGGAGACATCCAATTTCCCAAGGAATCTCTAACATCTTCCTTCAGTTGCGCTTCCTCTCCTCGTTCCCTCCCACTGGAAACAAGAGCCAGCATAACCAAGGGGTTTATCCTCAAATTTTACTGTAATTAAAATACAGAGATGCAGAATATTCCCAGAAACACACTGCAAAACAAACCAAGCAAACAAATTCAGTAGGAAACCAATTACAGACAACGGAATGATAAAGAACAAAAAGTGTTCTCCGGAGCCCAGCAGCGCGCACGGGACACGTGGCCGCAGCGCGTCCTGGGGCTGCCCAAGGGCACCTGGAGAAGCAGGGTCGGGCCCCAGCAGCCTGCAGCTCTCTCCAGCCACCTCCACGCTCCCACTCAACCCTGCCGTTTTCACAAGGACGATTTTGCAATGGAGATGCAGAAATGACCCACCCGCGGGGACAAGAGCCAAGGAGGGAACCCAGAGGAAAAGAAGTGGGTTAAGGTTTTCCACACGCACCAAAACACGAAGGGGGTGGAAGACATGCACTTCTCTCCCAGCCAGAAGAGCTGTGGGGGCAGTCACCCTCTCTCCCCCTCCCCCAGCCAGTACGAGTGCGGATGCTTAACGAAGGTCTCAGCAGGAGCTTTGGAGAGCTCTACCCAGGGGCAAGACAGAAAGCTAAGGAAGGATAAGAAAGAGGATAGCGAGAAGAGCGAAGGGAGAAGGGAGGAGCGGATGCGCCTGTGGGCTCTCCCCTCAGCTGGGACATGTTCCCTGGGCACGGGGAATGTCCAGCTGTGGTGGGGCAGGGGCTGCGGGTAGGGCCGTGTCCCACCTCCACCATGGGAACATGCCCCCCCCCCCCCCCCCCCCCCAGGGAGATGATGACAACAGGCTGGGGGAGATCTGGGAAGAGGGGTGGTGAGGAGGGAGCTGAGCCAGTGCCCGGATCATCCATTGGGCATGTTGATCAATGGGGACCCCTGGCAATCGTCACTACTCTGGAAGCAGGGTGCCAGCCAGCGTGGACCACCACCACACCCCGAACCCCACATACACCCACATCTTCCCTAGGACAAACTCCCGTGTTCATCCTCCGATCCACAGCCTGTCCCAAGAAACAAATTCCCTCCACTCCGCCTTTTCTTGCTTCCCCGCTCCTTGCCTCCTCCTGTCATCAGTCCCTCCGCATCTTCTGTCACCTGAAAACTGTTGACGTTCCTTATACTAAACTCCCTTCAGTCCTTCCCCCCACCTCGAGTGCTGCCCCTCCCCAGTTTTGTACCAAGCCCCACCCCCCACCCCCCCCATTAGCAATGGGATCAACGCACAATGTAATTCATGCCCTTCTCACCACGAAGAGGCGGTGGGCGAAGGAAAGACGGGGCATCCGTCAGGAGCCAGCAGCTTCCCCGGCCGATCCAGATTCCGCAACCCAAGCTGTCGGGAGGCATCTTTGCTCTCAGACTGGGAACACCGACCCTGCCTTCCTTCTGCCCTGGCACCAAGAACTGCACAGAAAAGCAGCCGGGGGCTGGGTCACCTGGCTGAACCGAGCAAGCCTAGCACGCTAACAGACATACCTTCCAGCGGCCTCCGAGTCCTGCACAGTTACGTATTCCTGCATCCCTGCTAAGCGGTGTGAAGCCCTGGTTTTGGAATAGATTTAATATTCTACCTCTGCCTGCTAACTTGATCTCTGTTGCTGTTTATGGTCCACATAACAGCGATTCAGGCTGGGAGATTGCCTCACACCCCGTCTCCCCTTCTCCAGGCCACCCTGCAAGGAAACGGCAGTTCCAGGCAAATGGAAAGCTTTACTCCATTTGCCGCAAGGACACACAGAAGAGCAGAAACAAGAAGATGGGGACCCCTCAGGACCCCTGTGGCCATCCCTAGAGCACGTCTGCCCTATTTCCTATGCCTGCTCTGCACACACGGTGCCTGCAGACAACAGCGTGGAAAGGATGCAAGAGCCAGCGTGGGATACTGGTCAGCCAAAAGTGTGACGAGCTTCCCATCACCTGCCCAGGGGTGGCCGGTGAAGTCAAGCCCCTTAGACACCACTGTCTCCTGTATGAGGCCTGGGAGGGGCGGTCAGGAGGAAGACCGCCTTCCATCCCAGCGGGTAAGAGATTCTCCTTCTACGAGGGCTGATGACAGCACGGCAAGTTGCGCACAAGCAGCTTTTAGCTTTGGGGTTAGGGCTTGCTCCAGGACCAGTCTGTGACCTGGAATAAGAAACGAGATATGCTCAGGGAGAGCAGCGAGCAGAGATCCGTGCAGCACAAACCGTCCTCCTGCTTCGCAGGGCATTTGAGACAAAGGAAGAACAGACAAGACTTCTGGCCTTGCCAGCTGCCACGAGCATCCCAGCGCAGAGCAGGCACACATCAAGGCCTGATCTTTCTGTGAAGCCGCTGCCTTCAGAGACAAACCCAACAAGTCTGGGTCAACTTGGCCTCCACCAGAACAAAAGAGACAAAGTGAGGAAATGCACACCCCCCCCGGAATGCCGTTTCCTCTTCAGAAACATAAGATGTCAGTTAAACCATCGTCGTGGTATCAGGAGCAACACGCTGTGGGGATCAGCAACTCCTCGACTACCAGGCGAAGGTAACGGAGGCAGACGGGCACCAGCGTGACCAGCACAGGGACACAGCCACTCACGTCAGGCCCAAAATGTGGGTTTAATAAAGGGCAGAATGAAAATGGCTTCACAAGCCCAAGAATGCTCAGCAAAGATGGGGGCGGGGGGCGGGGGGCTGTACTTAAATATTCCCTGACGTCTGAGTCCGAAGCACAAGAGAGCGGCCAGGACGCGCCGCGACCTCCAGCAGGAAATGAAGATCAGGCGAGTTGGCTTCAATGTCCAAAAGACAGGGCCGAAAGTAAACAAACCGCAAAGACGGGAGAAAGGGGATTTTTCACATTCCTTTGGCTTCAATAAACTATGCGCTGGCCAACAGGGGGGAAAACATCCTCTAAACCATGATTTTTATTTTAACCGGGACCCTATATAAAAACTAGATGCTGGAAGTGCCGAAGATGACTACGCAAACTCCTCCGCGGCAGTGGCACGGTGCCGTCTCCCTGGCTGAAGACATGCCTGTGGACCGATACACGTTAACACAGGTGCATATTTATAAAATACAGCACAAGCACTGCTTCACTTGCCTACGCATCCAGCACCTAACGACCTAGGCTAATCACCTGCCAAAGCCAGGAGCAGCAGAGTTAACAGTGGAGCCTGCGGCTTTCCTCATCCCAAAAGTTACAGGGCATCTTGGAGGGAGAGTGCGTGCGCGCGCGCGTGTGTGTGTGTGTGCACGTATGTGTGGGATGCCACGTGGCCCCTCGAGTATGACGGGCCAGGCTGAGGATGGCTGTGACTCCCAGATGGGTGCAGGTGTCTGGGTTTCTGCGGCACTACAAGTGTGGGTGGGCTGTTTAGTGCAACATGGTCATTTAGAGGAGCTGGGCTGGAGCCCCAGGAGCAGCGAGTGGAGGAGGAGGAGTTGCTGGTGCCCCGTGCAGGCTGGTTGCCACTGGAGCATGCTCAGCCCCTCGGGGAAGCGTTCTCCACCGCGGCACAGCCCACTCACACCCAGGCTCACCGCTCCCAGGGTGCTGAGTCACAGGGAGAGCAATGCTCTCAGCCTCCCCTCCCTCCCTCCCTGCAGCAGAGCTTGGGTGGCGTTTGGGAACACGCTTGCTCGTGGTTACTAGGGATGTCTGTGGAGTGAGAGTGCGGCCTGGAGTCAAAATGCCCCTCTTGCAGATGGGGATGCTGCGAGGACTTCAAGGGTCAAACCCAAAGTTTGTCTCTCCGGAGCATCGCTACCTGTGCTGCAATATCACAGAGGGGCCTGGCAGATGCCACTGTCAGCTCCTTCCCCAGATGGGAACACACAGCAGCTTGCATCCTCCTGCCTCTCACCAAGAAAATCTGTGCAGAAGTCGATGGCCCAGGACATATCACGCTCCTGTGTGGCATCATCCCTGGAGCTGCTCCGCTGAGCTTGAAGGTTCCTTCTCTGAAGGGTGCAATTCAGGCAGGGAGTAAGTAGTTGGAAGCAGCTTGTGGGATGGGCCCTGCAAAGAAAAGGTAAGAGGTGCGGGGCAGGAGGGAAGCTTCCCCCTCTTCATGGTCTCTCTCCCTTGTGTCAATGGGGACTTTCTTCTACGGTCCCCCGCCAGGCAGAGCCCCCAAACACGCCTCCCAGGGCCAAGGGAAGGGGTGTTTCAGAGGCTGTCTTCCCAGCTGAAGCGGAATTTGACTCCACAGCCCACACTTGAAGCCAGGCATAGTTCTCCCCTCTCCCCTGTTACTCCCCCCACCTCCAGGCAGATGGAGCCTGACACCCCCTCCAGCCCTCTGTGCTTACAAGAGCAAGAAGGGAGGAAGGAAACGGCAAGACAGAGACAACGGCGCCTTTAAAGCCCTCGGAGTAAAGATGGTTCCCAGTAGGTGATGGGAGTGAAAGGCATTGACAGCGGCTCTGTAAGCTGAGCCAGGCAGGCGGTGCTGAGCAGGCTGCAGCCGGCGTCTGCTCAGGTGCTTGACCCTCCCTGAAGCGGCTGGTTCCAACTCAAAGAGGTGCTGTGTAGGGGGAGAGTACGGGCGGGTTGATCTCTCGGAAGGGAGCTGCGATGGGGCTTAGTCAGCCTTGTCCTTCTTCTTTGTGGTGAAAGGGACTTTGCTGGCGACTGCACTGCCCACGGCTCCAACGCCGCCGGTCACTGCCGAGACGCTGCCCTTCACCAGTCCAACGCCAGCAGCGGGGACGCTGGTCACGGCTGTTTTGGTGAGCTCCAGGCTCTTGCTGCCCACCCAGGCAACTCCTCCCAGCGTGGCCCCCACGGCTCCCCGGGTGATGCTGAAGAGGCCACCCGTCACTCTCCAGATCACCCCTGCCTGCTGCTGCGGATGGTCCTTGCTGGCATCTGCAGGGAGAGAGGGAAAGGGAAAGTCAGAAACATCCACGCCGAAGCCCTTCTCCCTGGGACACTCTTCCAGCCCAGCAGGGCAGCCCACCCCGCGCACAGTGCCTTGCAGCCCCAGCCCTCTCGGTGCCTGAAGGAGGAACCAAGGCGACCCCAGGGCTACAGCACGGCAGGAGGGGACCTCGGCAGGGCAGGGAGTGGGAGCAGAACTGCCTGCGTGATGGAGAAGGGAGGAAGGCGGCTCAGTTGCAGCCCCGGACTTGCAAGCCTCGCTGCCGCAGCGCAAAGCAAACCCCAGTAATGAGAGGTGTCACTCCCCTCGCCTGCGTGCTGGCTAACGCCAGTAAATCACAAAGGCTAACGGTGGCGCAGGAGGCACGAGCCGCAGACAGCAGCAGCTGGCGTTCGCCTGGCCGGCCAGTCCTCGGAAGCATCTTCTGGGAGCCAGGTCTGCGCTCCCTGGGACCCAGGCACGGCGCAGACCTGTCTGCGAGAACTGTAATTGAGCTAGCACAGATAGCGAGCGGCAGTAAAGATACAGTGACACAAACGTCACCTCGGGTTGTACAAGCCCTCCGGAGATCTCAGCTACGTATTTAATAGTGTTAAGACACTGCTAAAGTTGCTACGCTATGTCGCTGCTGTTTTACCTGTGCCAACTGGATCAAGGCCAGCACGATATACCCACCCAAGCTGCCATCACACCTGCCCACAACGCTGCAGACATAACGTTCACAGCTCGCCACTTCTTGGGAAAGGGCTGTCTCTGAACTGCTACTCACGGGATTCAAACCTGACGGCTCCCTTCCTGGCCTCCACACAATCCTCTCCCCTCGCATCAGCTAACAATGCTGTGTGCAGGCACCAAAGGAGGAGCTGCTCTTTTCGTGGGGCGAGATTATTTGGATACTCTTTAACTTCTGATTCACTGCCAGTTCTGTACATGAGATGAGTTGATAATAACTGCAAAAATACAATAAAGCAATCCTGGCACGAAAAAAAAGCAAGCGCCAGCGGGGAATACAGGATCCCTGGAGCAGCAGCAGCCCTTCTAAGCCATGACCTGCTCAGAAGAGAGGCTGCACAGTGCTGATGCAGCAGGAGGGCTTTAGCCCCCTGCTAAACCTGCACCCCATTCCCCGAGGAGCAGGGAAGTGACAGGGATGGAAACGGCTTGCTGACAGCCTGCATACAAACCCGGGGCAGTCGTGCCCAGAGCCCAGGACAGAGGCCGTGCCAGCACAGAGCAGAGTGCTGCAGAGGCTCTGCCGGCGCCCCGGGGAAGGAGCCAGCCTGCGCCGCACAGCCCTGCGCGCACCCGTCCCCCCGGCGTGGGGACAAGCCTGGCACCTGTCCCCCGGGCCGTGGCATCCCAGCTCAGCCTGGGCTGCACCGATGGACGCACTGCTAACCCAAGCAGTGGGCAAGCTCAGCCCAGAAGGGCAGGTAGCTGAGAGCTGCCGGCCCGACGCGCTTTGTCTCTGAAGATGCCAGCCCTTCCACCGCCTTCTTGACTCCCCCCACTCCCCTTCTCCAAAGCTCCCCGAGAAGAAAGCCCCTTGTATATCCAGCCCAGCAGCAGATTCTTTCCTTGTTAATACCATTCCAGGCAGCAGAAAAGTCTACCTGAAAGCCCCGCCTGGATGGCCTCCACGCAGCTTGCTGCCAGGGCTGATGCAGGCAGCGGATTCCCTTCGCCAGGAAGCAGAGCCCGGGATGCGCCGCGAGGCTGGCCCAGCCGCTCTTCAAGTGGTGGGGCCTTCACACGCTGCACGCCCCGCTTGATGGAGATGTCAGACCTAGTCAGTCTAAGCAAACACCTTCCTCTTGCTGTTACTAACTTGTCTCACGCCGTGCCTTCACCGCACCTGCTATTCGGCGTACTTCTGCCAAGCTATCCCGTGAATCCTTTGGAGCGGAGACTATCTTCCCGTGGTCCGCACGTCACGCAACACAGTAGGGTCTCTTAAGCGCTGCTGGAAAACAAGCTTTTTTCCTTCCTTTTTTTTCTTTAACACACCAACTAGCAGTCTGACAGAAAACCCTCAGCAGCAGCAGGGCACGGATTTCGCCCTTGGAAGCACCAGCTGCCTCGGGGTGCTGGATGCACAGGGCTGCAGGGACGGGCAGCCCCTGCCGCACCAGAGCTCCGGCACGGGGGCAGGTGGGGGGCGGCCACCCGCACCGGGGACCCTCAGCTCACACCAGCTCGTCTGCGGGAAAGGCGCGTTTTCCAGGCCCTTTAGGAAACCAATTCAGATGCCTGCAGATTCAGATTGCCGACTTTCAGGCACCTAACGCAGAAGTTTAAGTAAGGGGATTCGATGTCTCTGACCCCATCTCTAGCCAGGGAAGCGGAGGGGGCTTCAGAGCAGGCTGCGTAGCAACCTAACCCAGATGAGGCATGAGCCCGAACTAGCTGGTGTGATGGTCCTTCCCTGGGAAATTTTGTCCTGCGTTCTTCTAAAATTCTGCAGATTTTGGAGTCTTCCTGGAGCTGCACGTTTTCCCTTCAGCTTCTTCCAGGCTGTTTGGAGCTCTCCCTCGAGCAGGGCTCAGGACAGTGCCTGTGGGGATTCTGGTGTTCACCAGCTGTGAGGACTTGGAATAAGCCTCAGGCAACACATCTGCCTGATCATCTGGGCAGCAAAATGGAGTTTGAGAGGGGCCAGTACAGAGTTTGGGCTGTAGCCTAAAGCAGCTACAGTCCTACCCAGTACACAACATACTGCTTGCCTTTTGCTCAACAGTTTTTCTAAGAATTTTTTTTTCCTCCTCTCCCTCAATGCTACTGAGATCCCTTGGCTCCATTTCCAGCTCAGTCGCCAGCCCCCAGCTGCTGCACACCGCTTACCCAGTACAGTCATTTTTGTGTCCTGTCCTCAGAATTACGGTGGGAAGAACACAGGGGTCCAGAAATCCATGCAACTGTAATGCAGGACTCCACCCCGTGAAAATCAGACTGGTCCTCCAAACAACACCATCTTCCAAGGATGGCAGGTCTTGTGTTCCCGCTCCCCTGTCCAGGGAAGCAGGATCCTTTGCATCCCAGAGGACTGCAGTGCCGAAGCTCTGGGCATTGCACACCTACTGGTGTGCTCAGCTGCAGAGCCAAGAGCTCCAGCAAAACAGCAGCGCCTGGCTCTCCCCAGGTTAACCTGTGTCTGAGGCTAACTGGAACGACTCTGAAGGAGGATTTCAGCCCCTGGAGCTGCCCAGCTACCTGAACAACGCTAGTGTGGAAATCTCTGAGGTGGTATGTGAATGCCTGCAGGTGGATAGCCCAGGGACCAGAGAGAAGGAGGCAACTGCAGACAAGATCGAAGGGGGATGTTACTCTGCCAGCAAAAAGCTAAAACATATTGGAGAAGGTGTCAGGAAATACTAATGAAGAAAGACAAGGACAAAGTTTTTTTCTGATTAAGCCAGGCAGATACAACAAAGCCGCAGCACACCGGAGCACCAGTGCTCACACGCTGCCCGCACCTGGTCTGCAGCTGCTTCACTGCCCTTAAAACTGCACAGGTAGTAGGGAGGAGGGATGGAGGACCTGGCCCTAGGAGGGTGGGAGGCTGCTCCAGAAGCATTCCAACAGCTCCAACACAGAACAGAGGCTGTGACATAAAAAAAACCAAACCAAACCAAACCAAACCAAACCAAACCAAACCAAACCAAACCAAACCAAACCAAACCAAACCAAACCAAACCAAACCAAACCAAACCAAACCAAACCAAACCAAACCAAACCAAACCAAAAAACCCAGACTCGCTCAGGTTCAAACATCTGGAAAGAGAAAGAGAAAGAGAAATCCCCTGTGACCTCAACCACCATGGGCCACATCCTAACCTGGCAGAACACTGGAACAGGTCGCATCTGTTCTCTACTCCTGATGATGTGTTGAAAGCTTTCTAGCCAGCCCGGGTTAGTTTGTCTTCAGGACTGCAATAAACCCCACAGTAAGCTGTCATGTAAGATAAGCATCAGATTTACAGTGCAAATTAGTCTCTCAGACAATGGAGTGAGCTAAGCATTTTGTTGGCACAGAGGAGCCCAGATTAAGGATAAGACAGACAGCAGAGATGAAATACACAAAATAATCAGAGAGACAGACACACAGCCCGAGCAGGGGAATAATTCTGTTCCCTGGTGCCGGCTGCAGCCCACGCTGCTCATGAAAGCTCTTCACCATCTGCCAAGGCCTCTTTCCTTTCTGTCAATGACCTGGCCTTTTCAAGGGTCCCTTCAGCTTCACTTCACCCTGTGTCAGCTTTGAACAGAAGAAGAAGGAGGAGAAAAAGAGATGAATAAAAGGCACTCCTGCATGGATGCCAGCGCTCCGGGCTGGGGTCAGCGCCCCACACTTCACTCCCCCCCCCGCCCCAGCCCTGCGTGGTGCCCCCCGGCTGCTCTCCAGAGCGGGGGTCCTGCCTGCTGCGGCTCTGCACAAAGCCTTGTCTTCCCATCTCATCCCGACAGCATCTCTGACTCTGGGCAGAAGTGAGATCCGTTTGTCAGTTATATCAGACAGAACCTGCAAAGCTGCCACGGCAGCTCCTTAGGGCTTTGCATTGCATTTATTTGGCGAGACAAAACCATCACCGGCGCTGGTGCCCTGTGCGAACGGTGCAGGGTTACTCTTCCCCTCGGCCCCTGCTCACAGGTGATATGCCAGGCAGGGGGGAAACTTTTACTTTACAAAGGGCTTGTACAAGCTGCTCTTTCCCAACTTACAAAACCACCCCAAGCCAGGAAAGCCGCGTCAGGGAGCAGCGCTGGGTTTGCATCTTTAGGACATTTCCAACCCTGCGGGGCCCCAGGCGAAGGAGCTGGGCTGGCGCAGAGACCAACATGTAAACAGGCAATGTCATCAGCCTGTCCTTCAGCAGACGGCAGAGGAAGGGATGAGGTCACTAGTTCAAGCCTGAATTACGCCTCTGGCAGCTATTAAGTGACCACTGGTGGATTTAGGCAGGTTCCCCCACCTAGAAAAATGTTTGGTCTGGAGAAACAAGCACGGGGTGGAGGGTCAGCTACTCACACAGTCTAGTTCCCCGCTTTGTCCAGCTGATTTTTAAGCAACACTGAGCAAATCGCTTTGACCTTTATTGCCTCTGCACCATGGTGATGGAGAACGTGTGATTTTCTAAAAGCCTTGGCTGTTGAGTGACAAAAAAAGCACGTATGGGAGAGAAGTTTCCAGTCCTGATGTTTCTTGGAGAAAAACCTGAAAGTTTGATTCAAGTGCACTCCTAAGACTCTGAGAACCCCAAATGGATTATTGTTATTTTTAACCTTGTGATTTTTCCAAGACTACCTCAATGTGAAACGCATGGGGCCGGCACTGCTGCTTCTCTTCCCCTTCTGTAAAGTGGAGCTGAAGTTAATGATCCCTATTTCCTTGTACTGCTGTGCTGTCACAGAGGTTAATTAGGTACAGTTGGTGCGGTGCTTTCAACGAGGAAATTGTGTTTGTATCATCATGACTGGCGCTGACAGATTCCTGTTGACATTCTCAGTAGAGACACCAGCGACAACTTCTGATTTATCTCTGGAGAGGTATCCAGTCTGCAGACACAAGGCCACAAAGGCGAGGGAAAAGCAGCCCCCTTCCTGCCCACCCCAGCCTGCTACGGCCGAGCTGTGCCCGTTTGTCCCGTAGCAGAGACTTCCCAGCTGGGCGACACGCTCCTCTTACAGCACGAGGAGCTGAAGCAGGCTGAGACCACCCCGACCGCTGGGCACACATGAAATCTGGCTGTGCACCACCTAGCAAGGCCCCTTCCCCAGGGGAACAACCAACACCGCCTTCTTCCCGACCTCTGGCCGGTAGCTGGGGAAGGCTTAGCTGGTCCTTGTGGGGCACAGCTGTACGCCTGAGGCGAAGGAACGGCCGTTTGCATCCCTTCTGTCATTTTAGGATTGAGGATCTAGATCCTGCAGCGTCACAGGCAAAGCGCTAAAGGCAGCACTACAAAGCCTGTGCTCTTTAAACACCCGTGCTTCACTCTCGCCATCAGCCCCACGCTGCAGCTTCGCTGGCTCGGCAGCTGCGCCCTGCCCAGCCCTGCTCGGCCCAGCTGCTGGATGCCGCGAACTAAGATGGTTGCCACCAGCAAAAAGCCTAGAAATGCCACATTTAGTTTAGCCTTTGAGTTTTAAACTTTAACTCTGCAATCAGCAAGACATACTCGTCTCTCTCTGCAACAGCATTGTTCGGGAAGCTGCTGCACGCAGCAAAACAGGGGCAGCTGTCTCTGCAGCCCAGCTCACCCCAGGGCTCTTCTCTGGCACAATGAGCTTTAATTGTTCCTTGCACATGCCCCAGGAGCAGCAGTAACTGCTGAAGCATCTACCATGAGGCACTGAGAGACAGGGTTCAGGAGGGTAAACGAACGGCGATATGGAGAGGCTTGTTTTCCTCGGCTGAGCCTTCGGGGAGAAGCAGCCAACGCTCTGACTCTGGAAGCGTGAGGCTCGGAGTTGGTTGAGTGTTTTTGGACTCTTTTTGTTGGCAAGTATCACGTCACCGAAACAGAAATTGTTTGTAAAGACACGGCGGTATTGTTGAAACCGCCACTGAAAAGATGATTCAGGGAGATGGGCCTCAGAGGAGCTAATAAGGCAGTGGTTAAAGCACCTGACCAGCCCTGAGGCAGGCCAAGGACCCCCCCCCAGCCTCACCCCCACCCCGCCTTACAGCACAAGCACCACCTGAATGCCATTTTCACTCTTTTTGTTGAACTGTTTCATTTTGGAAGAGATATTAACTGGAGGAAGAATATAAACCTGTCCCCTCGTTTCTCAAGCACCTTCAATACCAGAGCCAAGATCTGCTCCGAGATGGCTTTCTTATTCTTGAAAAAAAAATGAGCTGTTCCTTGGCTTTGCCCTCCTCTGCAGAAGATGACTGTTTTCTGGATCCAGAACCATCTCCTTTATACAGCTGTAACGGCCTGTAAGGAACAGCCAGAGTCTCCTTCAACCAGGATACTCTGGGACCCTTTTGATTCTTATTACTTATTTCCCCTCTACGTTTACAAGACTCCTGCTACTCTGGTGGCACAGATGTGCTCTCTAATGATGCCGAAGAGCAGGATGGCCCACAGCCCAGAGGTAACGCTCCTTCTGCTCCAGCAAAGCACAAGCTGCAGGACGGACAGCATCCTCTGCTAGAAAGGACGCGGATCAGGTAGGAGCCTGGAGACCCAGCGTTATTGCCGACCTGCTGGGCAACAGCTACATCTCCTCTGCTTCCTCTCCACCTTGGTGGCCTGTTTGAGGCATGGGTGGTGTGACCGCCCAGGCAGCACGGCGGGGAAAACTAACGAGCACCAACTGATTGGCCTCACGGTGCTTCTTAGAGACAACCTCCCAGCTCCCACTGGCATATTTAACCTCTCATCCTGGAGAGCAAGAAGGGCACACTGCGACAAAGTCCTTGGAAGTTTGTCATCCTCTGATATAGATCATAAATGCTTAAGAATGAGGACTCACCCTTTTTACAGGCATGTACCACAGCTGGTTTAAGGAGACCCTTGTCTCGTTTGAAGCAGATGCCATCTCCCACCATAGCTTATAGGTTGTAAGAAAGATGAGCCCACAGGAGAGTCCTAGAGCAAAGCTACAAGTGGTGTTGCCCATTCAGGAAGACAGAAACCTGGACATATCACTTCTATCTCCATCGTGACATCTTTTTCTCAATATGGAGTATATGCAGAAGGTCGGGCCTAATGGCCAGACAGGCCACTAAAGAACCTATAGGATGTCTCAAGGCCATGGACAGAGTGGAGACATCATCCCAAAAGGCTGGAGATTTCAGCTTGCCCCGAAGAACTCTGCACGGCGGCCGCCTCCTCCCCTCCCCTCGCCAGCCACCAGGTCCTGCGGAAGAAACCGCAGTGGTGCGTTACTGCAAGGGACAGCTCTCAGCTGGGCTACATCTTCCTTCTCACTTCTGCTCAAAGCATCAAAAGTGGCCATCAGACTTAGTTTGTTTGAACTATATGCCCCTGTCTGCCTTCCATTTCCACTGCCTACTCCGCCTACAAGCTCTTGAATCAGTCAAGAGACTCGCTTAAAAGCCTGGCAAGGAAGAGCACATAAACCTGCACCAGCGGCTCTTTTCCCTATTGGAGTCTCATCACCGTGACACTGAGATTTTGGATCACAAGGACGGGAATCACATCTTTCTGCAAATAGGGGCTCTTGATCTCACCTGGAGATCTGTGGGTGGAACTGGAATAATCCAGTAGACTCAACAATTTTCAGCAGCCTCAAGCGTTAATGGTCTGAGGAGGAAAGCTTTCAGACATAAAATGCTGTTCCTTACCAACAACTCTTCCTTGCATTTATGCCCGGGCTGAAAAGACCATCTTTTCAGGCCTGCTCTTTGACCCATGCTAGCTCAGCTCTTGTCAGGACTCCTCTGTCAATTCTGTAACAGTTGTTGCACATTCTTTACCGAGCTGCTTTCAGCTGCTTGTGATAGCACCTGGCACAAAAAGAGCCCAAATGAATCAGAGGCTCTCTTGTTAAACAGCCTTGTTAATTCAGCTCTGATAAAGACACAGGAGAAAAAAAAAATAAAATCAATATTTGTAAAGTGAAAAAGGAAAAAAATCCATAGAGAAATAAAGGTCATTTTCACGCTTCTATGAGGCCCTTACAAACAACGGAGACTAAATAACCTAATCCAAGTTTATGTAAGGAATGACTTCCCTTCCATGCTCTAGTGCTACTCAGCAGATCTACACAAAGGCAGGCTGAGCTGAGCCTCCCCTGCCCAGCGAGGCCAGCAGCCCTTCCCACAACGACATCGCGAACCCGCAGCTTATCAAAAAGCACCTGAAGTTTGGTCCCAGCAGCAATCTGGGAAGGGGCACGGGAGTAAAAGGCAGTCACGTCTCGCCGGCAGGAAGGTGCTCCAAGCTGCCAGCGTCAGACATCAAACGTCTGCTTTGCTCATCATTAGCTGCCGTGAATATTTTGTGTACTTTGCCATCTTGTTATTAAAGACTTAATCTCTCTACCTTATGGAAACACATGATTGTCACGCAAGCCTTTACAGCTGAGATATCCAAGAATTTGTCCAAAAATACTCCCAAGTAAAGCTGAGAACACATCCTGCCTTGCTAACAGGGGAGGACCCAGGTTCAGGCATTTCCTCTTCCCACTCCTGGAGCAGCTGAGCAATGGATGCTGATGTTTTCCAGCAGGAAGGCCGGCACCAGTGAGAAATGCAGAAATTCCCCGTTTATTCTGATTATGTGCTCCCCACCCATCTCCGAGGCACATGAAGGAACTGAAGAAAAAAAATGGACGGCAGCTCAAAAAGCAAAGCCACAAATTTTAACTGACCTAAGGTCTGAGTGAAGATTTTTTGACTCAAGAGAAATGACCCATTCATCCTAGAGGGTATCCAGGAGCCTTTCTGTCCATCCAAGGGATAACAAGGCAGTTAAACTAAAAGCTGTGTGCTACAGAAGCAGCTGAGCTGGGGATTTACTGGGGAGGTAAGGAATATGCTTGCCTACTCGTGCTTCAGCATGCCAGCCACGGGCAGGATAGGACCTTTGTTATTCTGCTGGTGGTAGGTGTTTGGTGGCATGGTCTCAAAAACTCATTCCCCATCTCAGCTGTCAAGGGGAGAGCACTGCAGTCGTGAGTGGGCAGGTATGCTGCCTCTGCGCACAGGCAGCTGCATCCTTCACCCTGCATGCAGGCAGACGAACAGGCAGAGCATCCTTCCCCCCAGCCAGGCTGAATGGGGACGGACAAGACCCATCCGTGCCTCAGACGATCAGATCTATTCCTGTGCAAAAAATCACACCCCAGCTCTACGCCCAAACCTCTTGCGTCTCCCCTTGCCTCCGTCGCTTCAAAGTGAGCCAGCCGGTCCTACCCGCTGAGCACCCGGTGCGCCTGCCACCTGGCAGTGTCAGCCCTGAATGCATAAATTAGAGGTAGCACTAACACTGCCCAAGGAGGTATCAAACCTCCTCCTCCTCCGTGCTGCACAGACAAAGAGCTGCTTCTCAGGAACACGAAGCCTCGAGTGTGACAGTTCCCTTCACTTCCTTCCATATTCATGTTCTTGCTCTTTCCAGGGCTGATTTCAATACGGCACAGCAGGGATCCCACGCACGCTCGGCTTCCCGGTGGTTACTGACGGGCTCTGCCTGGTGCTGCAGGTAAACTGGATTTCTTCTTCGACACTGCGGCAGGAGTGCCACGGAGCCAGGCTCTAGCCCGCACACTGCCTCTCCCGGGAGGTCTAGTCAAGCTGACTTTCCCCCACAGCCAAGCAACGATGAACGGGCTCTGCTTTACCTGGCTTTCTCACGAGTTGGGCTTGACTCTAGCCTGGGGTATCCCCTGTCGCTGCCTGGAGAAGACTGGTTGACCATCAAGCACCAGAACCGTAGTGAGGCTGGGTGCCCCGTTCCCTCCCTGCTGTTTCTAGCTCTCCTGAGGAGTTCCGAGCCTGCAGTGCATCTCTGTGGCACCAGGAGGGGGGACGTCAAACAACCTCCCAGCAGTTTCAGCAGGACCTTCCTAACACCAAGACGTCTGGTGAACCTAGTTCCCAGCAGGGACTTCATGCAAGATCAGTACCAGAAATATTGCTAATACCTCTGCATTCCTGACTCTACCGGCTGCTGAAAATCCTCCCATCTGCCTGACTGGGGTAGCGATGTGCTTGGGGAAGGCTGCAGAACCTGAGACCCCTCCAGGATCACTGCCCTTCTCTGGTACCTACCTGGCTGGAATCAAAGTCAAACAAAGCCAGGCTTTGCTGTCAGAGCAAAGGGCTCAGTAGGAAAAATTCCGTTGCACACCTACAGCAACCTTTCAGGTCTCCGCGTTAAGACAACATTTACTGTCTTGATTCTGTAACGCAGCCCAGCCTGGCAACGCAGTCATGCTTCTGCTATCAGGAAATGAAGGGCAAACATCACACTCCTCCACAGATTCCCCTTAAATTTTCTTCTGCAGTTCTGTACACAAGGGAAGCAACAAGGCAGAACAATTGATTCCTTTAAAAATGAGGGGCCATCCAAGGATGCTTTCAACTCCCACGGTACAGAGCTGCGGGGCCTGTGTGTCAGGCACCTTCCCAGCTGCCACACGCGGGTGCCCAGCTCAGCTCGTGGTCCCCATGCATACACATGCTACCCTCACTCTTGACAGGACTAAAACCTTTAGAAACTCCAGATCCCAACAAGCCACACTCTAGCTTGGCTAGTGCAATCATCACAGAAACTCATTTGCACCTTTAGTTTCCTCCCTTTGTTTCCAATCAGATGCATACAGGGAATGACTGGAGTGACATGAACCTAATCAGAGGCTGATGCCACATCAGAAATCCCATCAAGCTCTTTTCCAGTCCCAACAAGCTCTCCACTGAAAGAAAACATCTTGTCATGGCCTGGAGAACCCCTGCATACATTGTGTCCCCAGCAGGAATTATTAATGGGCTCAGTAGTCAGAAGCTGGGTTTTATTCTAGAAAGCACAAACAAAAATCCTTTCTCTTTAAATATGCTCCTAGCTCTTACTAGCACTTTCCTGGACTTTTTTTCCTAGCAACAAACCAACTCTGAATTCCAGGTAGATAAATCTTAATTCTCCAGCAAGGGTACTGCAGAGCCCCAACGGCCCGGAGACCCTGCACACGCGTGCCGTGCCTGCTGTGCACAAGCGCCTCGGCTCTAGCGAAAGCTGCGGCAGCAGGACACCTGGCACTCCTGCTCACCAGCCAGCCAGACCAACCTGGGGGGCCACCTCGATCCTCGAACGCCTTCAACTGGGAAAATCCAGCTGACGCCACCGATGCCAGCCCTGGCTGCAGAACGTGCTTCTCCGAAATGCTGAGTCCTGTTTCTGAAACGGGCTAAAAGACGCACGGCCTCGGACCTGCACCTTCCAGCTTTCGGCTTAAGAACTTTTATGGAGCCTGCTATAGCACCTTCCCAGCCCGGGGCCAGCCTAGGCGCAGAGAGATGCTGCCTGCAGAGCACTGAAGACCTCTCTCGCCCTACAGCAACAACTTGGCTGGCTGATGGCAGCCCCTGGACGCCGGCCAAAGGCTGTAAGGTTTTTGCAGCTGAATATGTTTAGTCCCTCTCCTAGGGCACAGTCTTCATTACACGGCTATTGTTTATGACCCCAATTATCTCCCAGTAACTGGTCCTCGCCTGCAGTTAATAACCAAGGCTAAGTGATCAACTGTTAGGACTCCAGCAAACTGGTTGTTAACTTCTCTGTTGACCAAGTTCAGAGTCTTTTACTGCTATTAGAAACTCAGATTAATGACGCGTAACATAAATGAACTCTCCTGTGACACGGCCAGGTGAGGGGGGGAAAGAATCACTCTGTTTTCCTAGAGGTATCAGCTGAGCAGGGAGGAGATGAGCCCTCCTTTAACTCTCTTCTCAGCCTCCCCGAACGTTTGTGAGATGACGATACCTTATTTTGCAAAGTCCTTTAAAATTTTATTGGGATCTGGATCATGTGGGCAAATCCGTACGTAAAATGGGCTCACTCTCCAGAAGCTGCTTTTAGGGACTTCTTCCAAAGTGCCATTCCTACCCTAGTGTTTCAGATTTCCAGCAGTTAATAAGAGCAGGCTAATACTGCAAACCCCGGCACGGCGGGGAGACCTCACTTCGGGGAGGAAGGCTCTACAGCACCAGCGTGTGGCATGTAGAAATGAACCTCAGGTTTCAAGGGGACACCCGCGGCCAGTAACAGACGTACCGCCAGCCTTTCCCAGCCCGCTCTTCACAGGCTGATTGTAAAGCAGCCCTGCAACAACTCATCAGAAAATAGTTGTTTCGATTCAGGAAAAGCCAATGTCAATTCCCTTTCGCAGCTCTTTGTCTTCCGAATGCTAATGGGAGACCATCATCCTCGCGCTCACAGGGGCCACCAGGTATCTTATAGGACATAATTTTCTCAATAGATTCACCAACTCCTACTCCATAAAGCATGGAAGGGCGACTTTGGGAATGACCGCCATGGTCTTTGGCAGCCAGCTGGTCCCGATCCATACAGAGACACTCTGACAACACCAGAAAAATCAACCCAGGCAGTGCAGCGGTGCAACCGTGGGGCTCTGGGACAAACGGACACTCACATGAGATGGGGAAGAGTGGCTAGAACAGGCCTTAGGATTCCCGGTGGGTTATACACAACATTCGGAGCTGGTGCCTACAAAGGACTTTGGGTGCAATGAGCTTATAGCCTGAATCTGGGGAGTTATGGCTGTCTCCTCCTGCTGCCCCAGGTATGCAAGGAGCAGGAGAAGGTACAGGCACTGCTTGCTGAAAGCTCTTCTGCAGCCAACCCCTCCTGCTCTGATGCTGCCCATCCTGCTCCCTTCCGACATCTGAGAGGCCAGCACCGGCACAGCCACATTCGGGACCCCCTATCCTCAAAAGCTGCTGTCGCAAAATTCTCCTACCACTCCAGGCATCAGCTAGAAGGCAGCCAAGGAAAGAAACTATGGGGAACAAACGAGGGCACCTTTCCCCACCTGATCAACTGTGAGATGACAGAAGACTCCAGATGTGCGTCACCCCAGGTGACAGTCAGGTGAGGATGGATGCCTCTGCGCTGTCAGCAGATGGTGAAGGAAGAGCCAGTGACAGTCAGAGGAAGTAACAGCTCTCCTGGTGGTGTGAAGAGGATGCAAGGATCATCCTGCACCGATGGAACAACACCTGAAGAGTGGCACATTTCCTGAAAAAGTCTGCTAGCACTTTTTCTGTCCCACCCAGTCCATTCCCAGCCACAACCCCCATAACCCCGTGACTGTGGTGACACCTCCGAACGAAAACAGAGCACAATTTATGGTGCGTGTGGCTGCCATCAACAGAGAGGCTCCGCCAGCAGACACCTCGGCACCCAGCTGCCCTGCAGAGGCACCTGAAGCACAACTTCAACAAGCACAAACGCACGCCTGTGGTGTGAGGCCATGCCTGCAAGCCAGCGGCCACCAGCTAGTGACCACGAAACAACTCCGAGGGAGCTGGGGGGCCTCCGTGGTCCGCAGGGGAGCTGAGCAGCTGTTGGGTCCCCAGCTGCCATCCTCCACCAGGGCTTGGCACAAGCAGTGTGGCCACCACTCCCAGAGACTGCTCAGGCAGCTTTAAAAACACACTCTTTCATCCTTATGCATGGATTTACTTATTCATGTATTCTCAACAGAAGCACTAACAGCCATAATTGGATCCATTACTGGGTTATTAGAGCTCTCCGTCACTGCCTCTGCAGGCTCGCGCGGGGCTGGGGGAATGCGCAGGAAGAACAAACAGGGCAGAGGCAGGGCCAGTGGCAGGGGTTTTAAAAAAATTCATTAAGTTGTTGCTGTGGCAACTAAACCAAAATTTCTGGCAGGGACTGCGATGTGTGGGGAATTGTAAACTTCTCCATTTGCGGAAAACATTGGTCATGTCTCCAAAAGAGAGGTGGAGGAAAGGCAGAAAGAAGGGCTCTTTTCAGAGACTGCTACAGCAAGAGCCAAAAGCGGTCTGCTTGCAAATTTATCCTTACGGCAAGTCCTGATGATGGTCGGATTCTACATACCACAGCTTCCCAGGAGCCAGTGCACCGAGACAGGGCTGGCGTGGATGGAGAAGCACTTCTAGGTGTTCAGTCCAGCTGGTCCTGATGGCCAGGAAAGCCACCAAACTGCTGCACGGACACCGGCAGCACTTCTGCCCTCACCTGCCTCCTCTGCCCCCCCACCTACCCAGGGCCCCCATGGAAAACGAAGCTTGTCTGGGAATTAACTCCCATTGAGATGACAGATCCTGGAACACCAAACTTTCCATCCATAAACAGCGGGAAATGGAAAAGCAGTGGTTAGGTCTGGAAATACTAAAATTTGGCTAGAAAGGCTGAACCCAGTCTCAGGAGACACCGTAAGTTTTCAAGATGCTCAGTGCTCTCTGAGCAGTCAGGATGGCAGGAACCACCCTGGGGGAAACACCACACGTCCTGATGAACTTTGCAAGGTGGCCACTACTTGAACATCTCAACACCACCTGCAAACTTTCAGGTTCAGCATCTTAAGTTCATGTTTAATTACAATGCAGGACC
This sequence comes from Falco naumanni, assembly GCF_017639655.2. Lineage (NCBI taxonomy): Eukaryota > Metazoa > Chordata > Aves > Falconiformes > Falconidae > Falco > Falco naumanni. The sequence goes on from NC_054060.1 coordinate 70,983,405, forward strand.
TGCAAAAGCAGAATCAGCGTTGATTTAATGTCAATTGATTTAACCCTGACTTAGGCTAAACAAGCTGTGTTGGGCCATCCATGTAATTTTCTGGGAGATCCCCCAGTTCATGTCTGAGCCTGCTTAGCCAGCAAAGTCCAATACCTCCTGCCCTCCACCCTTCCTGCTCAAGGATCACGATGGATCAGTTTGTTACTTATGAAGTAATTCATTTTGTTTGGAAACTCAGAACAGCACAGATGCCTGATGTGAGGCCCTGGATTCTCTCAAGTGTAGTGTCTAGGTTGGAGCTACCAAATGGGCACTTTGCAAAAAGATGTGAGACTGACAGCGGACGCTGCCAGCGGAAAATTTGCCTACTGAGAGATATCGTATAGGCACAGTGATTGCTGAGGATTTCAGTTTTTCTCTGGAGTCAGCAGCTTAGCTATGAAGACTTTATTGTAAGTTAGACTTGCTTGGTGGGATTGATTTCCACCGCAAAAGGAGGAGCAGAGGGAAGGGGAGGACAAAGGTAGGGGACCGGTGCGGGGCCAGCGCGGGGCGCAGCAGCCAAGCAGCCCCATTGCTATGCCGCCGGTCGCCTCTCCTCCGTCCCCCGGTGCCACGGGGGCTCACGGCTTCCTGACCCTGGCCCTCGCGGCTCACACAGCTCCACTGAATTAATGACCTCAGTGAGAATTTTTAAAGCTGACTGACAGCAACCCGGAAAAACCAGCCACGCAGGAGCTGCGACATGGCACCACTGCCAAAGGGGAGCCTGCCGCCGGGCAGCGGCTGAGCGCAGGAGGTCTTCACACAGACCCCTGGGTCTGCGCTGCGCTGCACTAAGGAGCGTGGCGGGTCTCTGAGGTCACGTACGAAAGGAGTACTTGCAAAGCTCTGCCAAGCCTGTGCTTACAATACAGCTCTAATTATCCTGTTAATCAAAGCAAAAATCCTTCAGTTTTGCATATCCAGCCAGCAAAAGGCTGCAGCAAATTGACAGCTCAGTCACTTACCCCCGACTGCCCTACATGCTAGAAAGCCAAGGAATAGGAAGTTTTGCAAGTCTTTGACATTTTACCCCACTCTGCTCCCTTACAACCATCCACCTTCATTCCAAGCCTACAGCACTTAGATAAGGACTTGTTAACAAGGAGGTTTTTCAGGGGGAATGTAAGGCATTACCTGCCTGCAGCTGTTAAAATCTGAAATCTGTAGTAGATGAACGTTGTTTGTGTAGACAAAAACCTTTTGTTGGCATAAACATTACCTCAATCCACACTTCTGTCAGCCACTGAAGTGTATGGCATACATCAAAACCTTACATATTTTATTCTGCTCAATGGAGTTCATGGTGCAGTTACTTCTGGTGAACAACGGAATTTTCTTCCCTGCAAACTACTTCTTTTAAAGTAGCCTGCTGCTTTGAGACACACAGACTTCCGTTTAAATGCTACAGTAAGGGAGAAAAAAAATCAAGTCTATCAGACATGAGAAAGGTAGACCTCACACAGATCACTTCTCAATTTCCAGAGTCACTGATGCAGTGAAGATATATGTTGCTTGAGAACAGGCTTGTCGCTGGGTTTGGGTGGTGAAACATCAGCAGCAGTTAAGGTTGGCTGGGAAATTTTCACTGTGCACACATGACAATTTTAGTCTTGACGTTAAAGCTGTTAACACCTGCATCTGAGCATTTCCAGACTTTTAAGCAGCCCGAGGCCTTGAGAAAACAGCCTGCTCTCATAAATTAGGACCCTGTCATAGCTGGTTAGGTAAATACAAGTTTTACTTGCAGTTCATAATTTTGAGGGGCTTGCCATTTACTTAGGAACCCTTTTTAATTATGACGAATTAAGCAGCAGAAATTATTGTGAAGCACACAGGCTACACACATGTCTCCAACTCTGGAAATATCAAATACGGAGTCTGCTTTTCCCAGGCTGATCTTCCCCCACAGATGAATAAAACCCCACAGGATAACCATGCTCAGTCCTCCACTGCCCGGTAAGGTAGCGGAGGTGCCACAGCCTACCACACCTAAGCACGTTATTTAATTCTCATGTAAGCAACCAAATCCTGTCTTAGAAACGGTTAGGTTGTTTGCCCTAGTACTCTTACTTGGATATCTAAAATCTTACCGGACTTTTGCTTAGAAACTTCATTTGCAGGCTAAATTTATTCATGAGCCATTTATACCCATTTCCCCCTGTGCCAATGTTGCCTTATAGTTTAAATTGCTCTTCTCTCTCCCTGGTGTTTACTCCTCTGATGTATTCACCGAGCGCATTTGTACCTCCCCTCAGCCTCTGTTTTGCCAGATTGAACAAGCCACACGCTTCCAGTGCTCATGTGTACAAAGGGTCCCGCACTGCGCCCCTGCCCCAGAAGCCTCCCTCTCCCCGTGTGCCGCTCTCACCGCAGGGTTTTTGCACATGGGTGCCCGGCAGCGTGCAGAGACTTGACAAAGCCACGTATACCACCCTCTCCCCAAAGGGACAGCATGTGGCTTTCAGCGTATTCTGTATATTCAGTAATTTCCTTCACTAACATACCCCAACCCTCCTCTTCCCCCAGCCCCCTGATGAGCTCTCAGCTCATGCCAGACGTTCCTGTCATCAGTCCTTAGCTGTACAGTCTTTTTTCTTTTTTTTGCACTGTTAAAAATTGTTATTTTTCTGTCCTCTAGGTCACCACTTTGTGCTGGATGATACCCAGGCGCTGCCATCAGTAACAGCAACATGCTGACTGCTTTGCACGGTGCCTTTTCATACCTTCGCACCCCACAGAAAATCTACGCCAGAACCCAGGGGCGGCCGAGGCCATCCCAGGCAAGCGCCCGCTCCCGAGGGAGGGCAGCGGAACCCAGAACCCCCCCTTTTCTCTTCCGCACGGCATCTCCTCCCCACGCGGGGCACACCTCACGTCCCGAGACGCCAACCCCCCTTGCAAGCACGCTGCACCCCGGCCGTGGGGCTGGCAGCCACGGGCAGAAGCCCATTGCCTGGGCGATGGTTCTGCCTTGGTCCCGGCTGCGAGGACAGAGGAGGGGACCCTCCCGAGCCGCAGGGCTTGCCGCCCACCAGCCCACCCTCCCGCTCTAGCCCAGGTGGCCAGGAGAGGACCGCTCGAGGAAGATCAAGCACAGCTTTCTGTGTCCTCAGGGCACGTGCAGCTTTTAGTTTTGTGAGCCCGTCGAGGACTGGGCTTTCACAACCTCCTCCTTCCAACGCCTGGCTCGCTTTGGGACGGTGAGAAGAAAAACACTCCTTTCTCCTCCGGCTCCCACAGCTGAGGCACCGCAGCGCTCACGCAACAGAACCTGACTTTCCTCCCCTAATTACCTCTCGTTTCTCCACTTCTAATTTACTTGTTTTGTTGAGCCGAAATTCTCGGGGGCAGCGCGGTGTTGTGACTACAGCAGTCGCCGGAGAGCGTGGAACACAGCTATAAAACACAGCACCGCCGGCAATGCCTCTCGGGTCGCTCGCTGCCTTGCCAGCGTGACAAAAAGCCGTCGGGAAATGCTTACCCATCGCAGCGGTGGCAGCCCGTGCTCGGGCCAGGTGAGTATCCTCTACTGCTCACGCAAGCTGCCCGTGAGCGAGAGCGCTGCCCGTGAGCGAGAGCGCTGCCCTAGCAGGACTCAACTTCTTTTAGATGACTTTGGGCTGAAAGCAAATTGGTTTAATTAACACCCCATCCATATGGGGCTGCAAGCTGGAGAGCAGAATGAAGCTCATGCAGGAGGGGAAGAGCACAGAACAGCGTGGTCCTGAGCGGGCTGTTTCCAAACCTGTTTGCTTAACTATTAGCGAGGGTGGCTTATCCTTAATTTATTTACATAGAATGTTTCTGTAACCATCTGCTCTTAAGCTAAACGAAAAATTATCATCTTTCTCCTGCCGCTGCGGAGACTCCCTTGGATGTTCTTAATAATACAAAAAAATCTATCATTTTAATGTAGACAGCTTGGCTAATAAAAATGATCTGTACCATTAGTAATTATGCCACAAATACAATGCAAACAAGCAGCCTCTCCCTGAAGAGGCCACGCGTAAAACACCTCCCTCACCAACCAGGGGCACGAGATGACAGCACAGCAGTGGCACTTGGCTTCTCGCTTCTCTACCACAGGGCAGAAAACGCAGACGAGGGCATTTCTCACTTCTTTGACAAGCCTTAGGTGCTTCAAACCTGCCCGGGCCCTGTTTTCCTGGGGACTTCTCCTCTAGAGTAGTAATACAAAGCCACGTTCCTGAAAAGGGCTACCTTGGGTTACCGGCTCCTACAGCCCCCACCATGTCAGAACCCTTGAGAGCTGCGGTGTGTCCACCCTGGCTCGTTCAACTTACCTGTCAGTGACGGGGCCGGAGGGACCGAGCGCAGCCCCAGCGAGCTCAGTGATGATACAGGACGGGGGGAGCGGCCGGTAGCCCAGCGGCTGCGCTGCCGTTCGGCGGGACCCCGGGGCTGGGGGGCTGGGCAGGGGGACCCCATGGAGCTCAGCCAGGGCCGGTGCCGGGCCCTGCCCTGGGGGGGGGCAGCTCTGTGGGGGAGGGGCTGCCAGTGCTGGGGGGCAGCCGGTTGCCCACGGGCCAGCCACGTGCCCGGGTGGCCAAGGGGCCAGTGGGACCCCGGGGGGCACGAGGAGGCGCGTGGAGTGGGGGGTCCTCCCCCTCTGCTCTGCCCTGGGGAGGCGCATCTGGAGCGCTGGGCCCAGTGCTGGGCTCCCCAGTTCCAGAGGGACAGGGAGCTGCTGGGGAGGGGCCGGGGGGGGCTGCGAAGGTGGTGAGGGGCTGGAGCATCTCCCCGGGGAGGAAGGGCTGAGCGGGCGGGGGCTGTTCAGCCTGGAGAGGAGCAGCTGAGAGGGGATGTCACCCACGGCTGCAGGTATCCCCGGGCGGGTGCCCAGGGGACGGGGCCAGGCTCTTCCCAGCGGTGCCCAGCGACGGGACGAGGGGCACCGGGCACAAACCGCCACACGGCCGGTTCCCTCTGAGCAGGAGGGAGAACGTGTGTCCCTGGCGGGTGGCGGGGCGCTGGGCCGGGCTGCCCAGAGCGGCTGGGGAGGCTCCTTCTGCGGGGCCGTGGTGCAGCCTGCGGGGAGAGCCTGCGGGGGGGGATGGGGATGGGGGCTCGGGGGGCACTGCCCGCCCGCGCCGGTCGCTCGGGGATTTGGTGACACCAGCTGATGCGGCTCGCCCCAGCTAACAGAGAGGAAACTGAGGCAGAAAGCAGCTAAAAGTAACAGCAAAGATGCTGGAAGAATGCACTGAAGCAAGAAAATTAATTCAAGCAATGAAACCACCACGGAGCAATTGAAAACATCACTTTAGGTAGGGCCTACTTGAAAAAAGCTCCCCCACGGGCAGTTTGCTAACAAAGGGAGGGACAGCACTACTGGCCCACATGTTGCCTGGTGCCATTGCAGCGTGGCCAGCACCGGACTAGCAGGTGTGATACCAACACGTCGTTTCGCATCAACTGCTGCTCCCTTCTGTGAATGGCAACAAAACACTTAACCTCCACGACTCGGTTTCCTCCCACAAAAAAAGCAACAAAATGCTTAGAGGTTCAGGGATGAATGAAAGGAAAACAAACCAAAGCAACACCGAAGGAAATGTTTTCTTCAAACAAGTGCTAAGGGAAAAGGAGTAAGAATACGCCTCAAATTGTATCAATAAAATATGAACGTACCTCTTTACTAAATAATTCAATTGATAAAGAAACGTGTGTAAAGAAAGATAATCAATGTCTTGGGGATTTCAAACACTTCTGTAGAGAGACGAGCATTGTAAGAAATGAAATGTGAACAAATTGGAAGGCCAGCACATGCCATGAATCACTGTAGCCCCGAGGGCTGGCAACTCGCATGTGCTGCATGAAGAAAGAGGAGCAGCGCCCGGGCGGCGGCGGCTGGGCAGGGGGGTGCTGGAGGGCCGCGCACCCTTACAGAAGCAGATTTACTCCCAGCTTGGCCAACGTGCTTGTTGGCATTGATTTCCTTTGCTTCTATTTCTCAGTCCATAAAATGAGGCTAAGGGCAGGTCTGCTGTGGGATGCTGGGGTGGTTCGTGTCTGCCTATCATTTCAAAAGCTAAAGATGCACAAAGGAGGGCAGTGCTTTGCTAGGCAGGTAAGAAAAGCAAACTACAACGGGTGATAACAGGCAGGCGTGAATGGACTCCTCCGTGAAAGTGCTGCACGGAAGCACCAAAGCCGGTGCACCACGGGACAGACTGCAAAACACAACCAGTAATTCCCTGAGCTGCAGCAGAGGAAGCAATCCACAAGGAGGGAGCCGGAGCCGTGGCCGCGAGCCAGTCCCAGAACCGCAGGGAACAGGAGCTTTACCAGCTGATGTTTTATGCTGAGGTTAGAGGTGCACCTAGATCATTGACACAGATGATATCTCACCCATGAAGGGGATTATTAAGGATAAGCCAAGCTACTATTAGAAACAACTCTTTGGATAGTTGGAGAGCTGATCTTGGCTTGCACCTGGGCAGGGCTGGCGCACAGGGATCAGGTACTCCAGTTGCACTCAAACCTGCCCAGAGGCTGCGAGCCGCGGAGCTGAGACTGGCTCTGGGAAGCGATGAGATTCCTGAGCCCCATCCCCGAATGTGTCGGGGCTGTGAGTGCAGGCTGCAGGCGGACGGCGGGGGAAGCAAGGTGAAAGGGAGGCCGCTGCGCTACACCAGGCAGAGTTGCTTCCCCCCCCGCCTCATCACCATTTTCGCCTTGCATTGTTTCATGGCCTATTAATATTCATAACAGCCTTTGTATCGTGTTTGCACTTTTCTATCATGCTTGCAGGCCTCATCCCTACTTGCCTTAATAGGATGCAAACCTCACGAAATCAGATCTTATTAGCAAAACTCCATCAGACACCCTCAGCAACGCAGCACCTCAGTCCCCACTCCCGCTACGGTGAAAGGGGAGCCTTTCACGCTGTTGACATCTGTAGAGCTCTTAATCTAATACGACATTTCAATCTTAAGAGCAGAAACAAATAGGAGTAAAACACAGAGCAGGGAATGCCATGGAATGCTGCTGAGTCAAGCCCCACAGCATCACAGCCAAGACCTTGAAAAAACGTTTCCCATCCTGGCTTGCAGTAAACCTGACCGAACAGAGGTGCTGGTTCATGAGCACCTTTCTCTCACTGATGGAAGGCTGCTGACTCACCCTCAAATCTCTGTCTTAAAGTACAAATCTCTTGGCTTTCTCCCACATGGCAGCGATGTCACCCTGGTGCACAACGGCACCCCTGGGGGCTTCACACAGACCGAACTGAAGGGAACGAGTGAGAAAAGGCAGCGCTGTGAAGCGGTGACCTTACCCACCCTCTCTGTCCCTCCTCACCTTCCAAACCACTGACTTGACCAAAACCCATGAATTTTCAACTCTTGGTCTCGCAGAGCCGGGAGAGGAGCGTGAGCCTGGGGCCTGGGGTGCCACACCAGCGAGGATGCTCTGCACTTCTAGAACACGTGCCTTGAGTCCTGCCTGATGCCTGCTCCATACATCATTGCTGGTGACAAAGATGCCATAGATTGATTTTTCCAGATCCCAGGTGAAGTCTGTGCTTCTGGCAGAAAGAAAAATTGTTGCTGGAGTTGGAAAGTGAAGAGATTTTAATCTTTTAAGTCAGTTGGAAAAAATAGATACAAAATGCACAGTGTCACATTCCCACTCAGTCATTTTCCTAAGTAGCACAGTACATTAACACATTAATTTTAAAAGAATTTCCAGCTGCAATAGCTAACAAGGATGTTGATAGCAGGCTCTTACTGAGTAAGAGCTGCTCAAGTCTTGACCCTGAACTGCCCATATCCTTTCTGCTTAATTAATGAGCTTCATTCTGTATCAACAATAACTGATAGCAATTTGATGGAAAATTGCTGACCTAATATTCAGGACACTTTGCCAGTCAGGTCTGATACAGAATGGTTCTGTGGTGTGTATCTCCTGCTCTCAATACATGGGAGCACGAACTCTTGCCAAAGATCACATCTTATTCTTGGCAGATGGTTGAGAAAATGAGACCAGGCCCATATGGATCCAAATTGCTGAGAGGAGGGTGGGGATTCAGTCCCAGCCTTTCTCATCGTGGAGAGATGAAAAGCTCTCTCAAATCACCCGCATTACCAAAAGGTCCTGAGCGCAAGGACTCGGGAGTATCTTTAGTTATTTCTAATTACAGGGCTTCAAAGTTTCCTTTTTTATTTTTAACCTGTTGTGTGAACATCAAGGGAAAGTAGAACTCTGTGGCTGTTATTATCTATCCATACTTACAGCAAGGAAATTCAGCCGGATCATAAGACCATTATCTCTGACTACAAGGATTCTTCCAAGTGCATTTGATAGGATTAAGAGGAACTGGCACTGGGACCACAGGATAGCTGCAAAGTTTGAAAACAATACTAAGACCCCTAGACTTTCAAATTACTGTACAAGATGCATGCTGTTATTTATAACTGGTGGAAACTGCTAAAGTTAGCCAGACAGGAGTGGATTATTGTATTGACTAAGGCTTTATACCAGGGTAGCACCCCAATTCCGCATCCCAATTTATAAGGGCAAGGAGGGACACTGAATTCTGACGTGCAAGAAGGCTTCAGGAACACTGTTCTTCTCTCGGCTTAATCGTCACTTTCCCTGAATCAAGCTATCTCTGATTGATTTGCAGACCTCACAAAAGGTTCCTCCAAAACACAGGTACAGGTTCTCCACGGGAATAGGTTCTTGGAGCAGAATTACAGGACCCTGCAGCAGCTGCTACCTCAAGGCTGTACACGCAGCACATTGAAATCATCATCCCAGCAGAGTATGATAAAGAATACCCTCTGGATCCCAAAGATCTTAAACAAATGCAAGCTTTCCCGAGCCTTTCAATCAGTGTCACAGACACATAAAACCACCCCTTGACACCATGTGGTGGTCATTACTTGTGGAGCGCCTGGAGAAAAAGAGGCATTGTGCTCTCCCTGCTGCAGTCAACTAACACTTGAAGAATCCTCGCTCCTCAAGCTATGCCAACACCATTTAGGTTGTTGGTGCACAAACAAGGAGGTAAACAACAACAACCACCCAAAAAAATCATGTTAATTTCAAGCTCCATTAGAAATGCAGAGTCTGGCAGCAAGAAAAATCAATGTTTGTCCAGCGGAAAAAAATAAACAACCTGCACTGATAGGGACAAAAGGGCTGTTTTCAGGTTTCTAAGAGGATGTAAAAATCGTGGTGCTCAATATCCGCTGAACTGTGGGAAAATTATTTTCTTATCACAGAGACTATTTCACTCTGAGACAGGGAGCATTTTGATGTGAATTACCCAGCCCGAGATACTGGCTGGCAATGCTTTCCTTTCTCGTACACCTGATCATCCTCCCTGGCCTCATTTAGGGAAGCAGCATTTTAATTCCTGAGAAATAGTGGGTCCCCATCAGACCCACTGTTTGTTCATCTTTAGGAAAAATCACAGCCGTTTGCTACCACGACTATGTTAATTTGTTTAAACGCGGACAACCCTCGAAAGCTCTGGGCCCTCCCAAAGCACCCGCGTGCATGCGGCTGAACCGCGCTCTGCCTCACCTGCACGTTCACCCAACAAATCCCGGGAGCCGCTGGCACACTGCGGGGCCAGCCCTGCCCAGGGCTACGCAAACTCGGGGGGCTCCTGGCCCTTTCTGTGGGCTCTGCGTGACCAGCAGCCTGCCCCACGGCAGAATTCCGCTCCATGGGGCTGCTCGGCACGGTGACCGATCCACCCGCTGCAGCTGCTATCTTGAGCAATGATTTTTCCTTATAGAAGCACTAAAATATTATTCTGCCTGGGGAAAAAAAAAAAAAAAAAAAAATACAGGCAAGCCAGAAAGTCTAAACTACTCCCTTCAAAATAAAAAAAGGTATCATCATCATTTTTTGTCCCCTTTGCTGGATATTACCAGTCCCCTGCTGGAAAAGTCCAGCATGGTGGAAAAGTCCAGCATGGACAAAGAGACAACTACGTATTAGGTGAGGAAGGGAAAATATAGGAGCTGAGACTAGAGCAGGTCTCTGACAATTAGCTGTGCTCTCCTGTCCACGGCTGGAAGTTAAAACCTCCTTGCCCGCAGGTATCCCTACGGGCACGCGGAGCCAGGAGTTCAGCAGAGATGCAGTCTCGCTGTTCCGCACAGCAGTCCCGAGCCACAGACAGACCTCCCTTCCAAAAAGCAACACGTAATTCCCCTTTGTTCCCAACAGATTAAGTCTGTTTTCACTGTCAAAAATAAAAAATATCCCAGAGAAGATCCAGTTAGCAGAGACTCCACGTTAAAGGACTCATACCGGAGAGGGCTAACATCATCCTCTGGCAAGCGCTCCCTAATTTTCTATGACAAGTATCTCAAGGTAAAGTGGAACTTGGAAACCAGAGAGCCAAGATCAAAATGAAACGCACCAACACTTGGAGTTAAAGCCTGTCTCCGGGCGCTGTCTCAGCTTGCATCTCCCCATGAAGGGAAGGAATGCTGGTGCTACCGAAAAGGCCAACACCTGACAGCGACAGGCGTAAGCCAAGTCAGAATGGCTCGCCTCCAGATTTAAGGTACAGCACTGGGATGTGGAAGCTTCCCCCCCCCCCCCCCCGCCCCGTGTACAAAGCTAGCGTGTTACATTGCAGCTTGCCTTCCCGCATGGTTTTAAACCAGCTATCGCAAAAGCGAAGATGCTCAGTCTCCAACGCAGCCAAATCCTACCGGGATACGAAGGAGAAAGCACAGGCTCACACGTGCGAGCGAGCCCAGAAGTCTCAGATTATATCGATAAGCAAATGGACAAACAGCTTTGCCAGTCTGGCCAGCAGATAAGAACGAGGGACACTTCAGCAGCGGTGCAGCACCCATTCCACACCATCAATTAAAGACCAGGCAGTCCGGGGGTTTTGGTCAGCAGCCGCCAAAGATCAGCAGCTCTTGCTTCAGAGAGAGAGCACAGCCGCTTGCCAATTCATTCACGAATTCAGACACACCAATTTAGGCTAAGTCTGTCTTTAATGTATAACTTCTTGCATTTTGACAGCCCTCTGGGACTGTTAATTCATTTGTTTCTTCCCTAGATTTCACAGCACCTGTAGGGTATGTACCGAGGGATGGAAAACCAGCCCAACTATATCACCCAGGCAGCAAGGGGGGGAGAAGGTACCTTCAGTAGGAAGTCTTTTTATTTTTTTCCCCCCAATGAAAAGATTTATTTTTCTTTAATCTACAATAGCTAGATGTAAGGTTCAAGGGTGTTTTTTCATTATAATGCTCTATTTCCAGGATCTAACAATTCCTCAAAATATTAACCTCTTATATTCAAATTCCACAGCCCTGCACTCCCTTCAAAGCCGCTCGTTTCCTGGGATGTTTGATCAAATTGCTTCTGACCTTTTCTGGTATGCTGAGAGGCAGCGAGGAAAGCGAGAGGGCTAAGGATGGCAGGGGAGGGATATGGAAAGCAGGGAAAATTCTCATAGAAGAAGAATTCTTGTCAGCCTATTCTTGTACAGCTCCATGGGCAAGAAGGTTTTGAAGTCGAAATTGGCACAGAAATATTTCTGCCTGAAGGATTTCAAAGAATAAACCCGGAAGGGTTCCTTGGGCATGGCCTGACTCCAATGGGAATTAGTTTTCATTTGACCCAATTATACATGTTTAAAAAGCACATGCTGAGTATGCCTGTGGGGTTTTCTGGTAAACTCATTAAGAAGTTGATTTTGTCCTGCACCAAGTGCTCTACCTCAGTCCTGAAAAATGCTTCATAAAACCATGAGACTTGTAAAATTCCACGGGACACAGCAGATTCCTTAAAATTAAGCAGGTGTCTATGTGCTTTGCTGGATCCGACCTGAGCTGTGGTTTTCCGTGAATTCCATCTGTGGTCCCAGAATGGCTTTCTCACAGTGACCCTGCTCTCTCCGAAATTGTGCAGATTTAGTACAGCTGTCTCGCCCAGCTCTGCAGACCCATTCAGAGCCACCCGGAGCCTCCCAAGGGCTCTGCCATCACAGATGGGAAAGCACTGGGCCAGGACATGGAGCAGAACTGCTCCGAAGCTATGCAATCAAATCAATAACACCCACCCCCCCCAAGTGTGTTGAAATGGACATTTATGAAAAAATACTAAATGGAGATAAAGATCTGCTTCAAATCGAGTTCAATTTAAAATTCTTCAGCACAGAAAAGAGGCAACTGGAAACCACTGCTTTGCTCAACAGGAAACATTCTGGTTTATTCAGAATAAAACATGCCCTTTATAGTGCTTGCTCGAAGGAAAAAAAAAAGTTAGGGAAATGACTGGTTGGACTCACAAAACTTGCGGTGCATTTAGTTTTTATAGAACAGCTCAGAGGTGAGAGCATTCACCAAGGACAGAAGAAAACTAGGCTTAATGGCCCTAAAGATTCAAATTTTTATCTCCAAATTGCTTGTGGAGTACTATATACTTCGGTTATTCTGTATTTTGGGACGGACTTCTTTTAGTGTTTTCTTCTGTGCAAAAATAATTAACCATGCAGTGGAGCGAGAAGTGGAATTAAAGCACTCTCTCTGCCAGCTCAGCATTCTCACCATGCTGCTCAGGATTTCCATCAGTACCCTCACAGGACGGCAAGAAGCACGGCTAAGGGCACTGGCCTCAAAACACTCCCTAGCTTGTTGGAAAAGGATCTTTCTTAAGGGATGGAAAGCCTTCTGACCTGAAAGGATGGATTTGCATCTCTTTCTCCTGCTTTCTCCACGAGCGCTTAAGCTACAGTCTTAGGTAGGATATGATCAAGATGATAATTCCTTTTGATACCTGCTCCCCTGCCCCCCGCCGCTTCCTCGCTGGACACCACGAGACAATGCGGGTTTGTGTGAGCACATGCTGAAGTAATTCCCTCCCATCCCTCTCCGCAAACATACTGACGTTAAAGAAAAGGTTGCCAAGCTCGACTCTGCATGAGAAGTAACCGCAATTAAAGAACATAATTTAAATCTCAGTATAAGCAGACTGACCTTATCAGACCACAGATCGACTTTATTTCCCTGGGGAAAGAGGGAAAGCTGAATCGCACAGAGGGTTAATGCGAGACTGCAGATAATTTAGATCCCTATTTATTTACCTTCGTCCCTAAATTACAGCTAAGGAGTACTGCATTCAGCGAATGCACAAACGGTCAAATCAGGTTCATCGTTAGCTGTCTCTGCTCCGGGAAAGAACATTTCTAATAAGGTTACTTGCAAAATTATTGGTGTAAAATGATTTACTGAGAACGTCTGTAAGCAGTCTAATTCGGACACATTGTGATAATGAAAACGAGGAAACCTAGAGCAAGAAAATTAAAATCCTACAAATGTTTCTAAACTTGCATGTGAATTCTCATATTCCATTATGGTGTATTATTTGAGAACTATTGTCATCATATTATTAAATATAATATTGTAATGCAAATGCAGCAAAAAGGAGAGATAGAATTTCTCTGCGAAAACCGATTATATGCATTTTCTTACTTTTGCACACTTTTCCTTGCATCCTTAATGTTCTCCCACAGGATGCCTTCTCTACGACTGTACACAGCCCTGTACTTTCTATCGATCCGTGGTAGGACACAGCCCATCAAGTTCACGTTCAATATAAACTGCTCACACCAGAAGCCTACAACTCTTTGAAAACACAGCAAATAAAGGAACTGCTGCTAGACCCCAGCCTGCCGCAGCACTAAGAGCTTCCAAACCATCACTTGAGACGGTTCCTAATGCATTTTCATCTCGGGGCGGGGAGGGGGAAGCCACGGCTAGACGAACGGAACAGCAATGCCCGCGCTCAAACTGCTCCTCTGCCGGCAACAACTGTCGCTACAGGAGAAGCTGGAGGAAGAGCAAACCCACTGGGTAAATTCACTTGCTGCAAGCACCAAACGGTCCAAATCTTCTGTGGACCATGAAGCAGACAAATGAATATTTGATAGAAATATAATTTGTGAAAATAAAAGCCCCGCTCAACTTAGCAATGAAATATACTGGTTATTCGACCTGTCAGAGGAATAAATCAGCAGCATGCACCAATTATATCCAGACTGCGATGTGAAAGAACTCCCAAACCAGCTCCTGAGGAAGCAATATAAACCTTTAACATGAAGAAATTTACTCTACATCAGGACACTGCATTTCAGGGGTCACTGTTGTTGTAGTTTAATTGCTTGCCCTGTAAGTACTGCCCAGACATTGTGTTACACTGATGTACTATTCTACTCCACGAGCTGAGGTCCTGCCAAGCTTAGAGCAATCTTTTAGAAGAAGCCAGCCATTAGATTTCGTCCTCAGGATGTCTTTGAAAGGAATGATGTAAGACCAAACACAAAAATTGGGCATTAAGGAGTGGGAGCGCGATGAAAAATGCACTACGCTATGAAGCAACTCAAAGAAGATTTTGTACAGACTTCGGTAAAAAATGGGATTTTGTCTGGTTATTTCTTTGTAAAGGAGTAGCAGAAAGGGCAAGAAACATGAAATGTAGAAGAAAAATGAAGGTCCTTTAATGACATTTGGAAATCAGCGAGCAGCAGGCAAACGGTTCTACCTCTCCCATCAGTTACACGGCCATCGAGGCCCGCGTGGTCCCACCTTGCTCCCTAGCCACGCGGCTTCAGGGAAGCGATGGAGACCTGGTAGGCGAGGGCTCGCCGGACAGACCCCCGTGCTGAAGACTTGCTAATGCCACTACTCCTCTCAGCTTTCTCCACGTTTAGTCTGAAGACTCTCCCTCTCTTTGCTCTACCTCCCGCTTCATTTCCTCTGCCCCCACTCCATGACAGCTCGCCATGAAGACCTGCTCCCGCGGGCACTGGGAGCAAATCCTGCCCAACACATCACCCCCTAAAGGGAGGGGAAGGATGAGAGCTCTAGCCAGTGCGACCATGCAAATCATCACCTTGCACAGCACTTCTCTTCCTCAGGACTTTTGAAAACTTTCTGGAGAAGAGATCTTCATTTATTTGTCATGTCCAACACGGAAAGAGAGAAAGAGAAGATCTAAAGAGGCGACTTCCATCTGGTTTTCTGACAGTCACAGAAATAATGAACACATTACTGTGTAAGCCCAGGTCTGAAGACAAGCATGCAGAACGGTGTGTGGAAAGCACAGGAGACTAAACCCGCTCACTGGTTTGAAACTCGTCCACAGCAGAATCGTCTTGCTCTCAGAAGTTACTCAGGAGAAAGGAGCAGGGAAGAAACAAAAGAGAAACCACATGAAGAGAATTCAGAAGAGGGGAAAAATCTCCCCATAGACGTTTCCTCAGGATTCTCACAGCTGCCGTCTGGTTTGACATGGAGGGTTTAGTGCCGTAATTTGACAAGTACGACACGTTTTATAAATAGGAACAGGAAGGGAAGATAGTTTGTCATCACGGTAAGAACTGAGGCGAGTACGCTGTTAGTCTGTGAGCCAGACATGGAATTAACATCTCATGAGTGATTCACGCTGCACAGACTGACAATCTGACAAACCTAACCTGAGCCACACCACCACAGCAAGTCTTTAGGACTACCTAGTCCTTCACCTTAACCAGCACCTGTGCCGGGCACCTCTTCTCCCCCGATGCCATTCGGGCACGCGGTGGCGGTCCTGGGGCTCGCTCTGGCGAGCATGGGTGACAGTCATTTTGAAACAGGACGAGCAAAAAAATCTTGCGGCAGGGGCTGTCTGAACGCATTTGGTTGGTATCTGTGTCAGAGACGCTCGTGTGACATGTCAGTACAGACTTCCCAATGCGTCTGCATTAGGCCCCATATGTGTTCTGAAAGGAAAGATGTAAAGAAGCATGGGGAGACGGCAGAGAGAAACATCTGAATAAAAGACAGACAAGCAAAGTCCTTATGTTACCGTTTGTCCCCGAATTAAGCCGAGCCTGAGAAGAGGAGTCGTGTACTAGGGATTAGATCCACTAGAAGTAAGACCCGTTACCGTCTGTGCATTAAAGGGATCAGGCAGCACCTGTGACCAGAACTCCGAGCGTATCAATTCTGCATTTCCATGCTCGTGGCACCAGAGAAAAAACAACATCATGGCTACAACTGAATCACACTATTTTGATGATTCACTCACAACAACCTTAGGGCAGAATGAAAAGCTGTGGCTTCCACAGTCTGTTTTCTCTCGTAAGGGCTGAAATTTCAGCCAGCCACGACTCCCGAGCTCAGACGCATCACTAATGCATCGCTGGGGCATTGCTGTCAGCACGGGGTAGGGGAAGAGGAAGCCAGTTAAGTGCAGAGAGTCACGCATTTGGCCTTGCGAGGTGAAGAAGATGGAGATATTGTAACACGGGCACCGCAGAGTTACACTATATGACAGCACGTACAGGTCCCTGGGTCAAAATGCTTCCCCAAGCAGCTGGAAAAAGTGTTGCTCCAAGAACCTCAGCACAGATGAGGGCTCAGAGGGGAAGAGAAAGGATAGCATAAGCGCAGTATTCAAGGTGACAAAAAGTTCAGGTGTCTTTACACAGCCAGCCAGGTTTTCTTTCAGTGCCGCAAGCGACGTTATACCACGGGGGGCTGTGATCCCTGGCCAGGCATCCGGTCTCTGTACTGGGTGACGGCAAATCCTGAGCAAACCTAGGCACAGAACTTCCAGCCCATAATTTGATACATCTGGTTCTCCTCCTTTTTCCTCCAAGCGCAAGTTCTCAGGAGGCTGGCTGCAAAAATCTCGATCTACTTTAAAGTAGTTGTGAATGCTTTCCACAGCCTGTTCTTGTCCTACATGCAAGCACCGTGCCAGCGCGGTGGGTTTCCAGCTGCATCCCTGCAGAGGGATGGGGCATCTGCCTTATGACTGCGCATCTCCGGGGTCACTGGCAGCGGGAGGGGGATGCAGAGAAGAGAGGGGGCTGGTTTGGGCACAGAGACGGAGAAACGGAGCTGCCATGAAGAGGGCTGTGAGAGCAAGGCAGGCAGCACGGAGAAGAGAAAAAGGAACTTGTGGCTTCCAGGAGTGGCAGAACCAGACCATGGCTTTCTGCAAGAGCTCCAGGACAGGAGTCAATCATAATAATAATTGTCCAGGATACAGCACCCTGCCCTTGCCCTTTGGGGAGCTGTATGTTCCGTCTTCTGCTTTCACCTATCTGTTAGCTGGAGTTTTCTTGGACAGCTGCAACTGTGGAGTTCTTAAGCTGCCCCGGACACAGCCACCTCCTCCCACACACCTCTCTCCTGCTGTGCGTCTACAGCAGGTTCCCAGCGACGTCTTCTTGAGAAGACATTCCCCAAGATCACGTTTTCCCAAGACGAGAAGAGTGGCAGAAGTGATTATCAAAGAGATCTGCAGGACATGGAGTTTGGGGTGGGGGAGGAAGTGGCAGATGAAAGAAAAAGTTTTGGATGTGGATGCGATTTCCAGCATGAAAACAAGTAACATTCTGAACTTAGCGATTCAATACACAATTCAAAACTCATGTTCCTTGAACATTCAACTCAAACATTACCTTTCGTGGGTAGGAAGGCTGACAAAGCCCGAGTGCTCTGAAACCCTCCAAATGTCAATGGGAATGACAAAATCACTTTTGAATTAGAATGTGCGATCACGCAATGCGGCTCGTGCCACAAAATAGCTCAGGAATACAATTTTTCTCATACTCCCCACTCTCCCAGCACATCTCAAAAAGGGAGGAAAGTGGTCTTCACTGAGGAGATAGGGGTTGCACTAAATTCGTATGATAAAGCAAATCCACAGGCACCCGGCCTTCTATCTTAGGGTGACTTGCTGTTATTAAGCAGTAACTCTTTGAAAAGACAGCATCCTAAGCGAAAACAAACAGCTCAGAAATGCAAGGCATCCAGGAGTTAATTTCTCTAAGTAAGAGAGAAGCAGAATCCACCCACATTTCTGACATCTTCCATTAGTAAGTTTTGCTAGATGAGCAATTCATGACACTGAAGAAACGAGAGCATTAGAATGCGAAATGAAGGGTGATGGATGGAGACCGTAGCAAAGAAAATGATAAATCATGATTTGAGCTCTAGATCTGCAATTCTGGGGAACATGGCTTCTTCTGACTCCACCAGATTGCTTTCCAACGACATCCCTCCGTATTCTCCTGCTGCGCAATTAAACCAGGGATGGAGCTATCATGAAGGAACTACGATCAAGAAGGAATTAAGAAGTCCTAAATATGCTACTACATGCTAAATATGTAGAAATCAATGGAGAGTGCCTACCTAGAATTCTATGCACAATTAAGGTTCTTCCACCTTGAAAAGGATGCAACAGAGAAAATGACAATAATGTTGCATTGCTGTTGGGTGAGAGGTATAAAGCAGCTTCCAGATGAGAAAGAAAGAAATAGTTTAGACCTTTGCAGCTTGGAAAAGACATGTCTGAGGATGAATATGATAAAAAGCTTTAAAACCATGAACGGCACACAGAATTTGAATAGGGGATGATTATTCATTATTTTTTATACCACACAAACCAGAAGGCAGCCAGTAAAATGATCAAGCAGCAGGTTTGAAACAAATGAAAGAAATGACTTTTCAGACAACACACACTCAAATTGTGGAATTAAACTGCCACGGATTTCTGTGGAGGTCAAAAGTATAAATGGCTCCAAATGCGATTAGCTAAATTCACGGGGGACACGTCTATCAGCGGCTATCAAACATGATGGCTCAGATGGAGCCTTTGGCTCAGGAAATGCCTCAAACACAGATTGCTAGAAGCAACCGGGGAGAAGAATCACCCCAAACCTCCTCTAGCAGTGGAGCAGGGAACACGCACTAACACCTCAAAGCCTCAAAAACGTCTCAGTGCAAGGGCAAGCCTGACCACCACCCCGGGCAGATTCCCCGGGGCCTGGGGAACGGCACGCCTGGCATCACAGAGCACCTTGAGAGTGCCAACTAAAAGAGATTTAAGGAGAAGATAAATCAATTTTACTGTATTACAGAACAAAGGCAATTATTTGGATTATACAACTGAGAAGAAAAACAGGTGCAGTATTTCTGAAGGAGCTCTGCTGTAGACTTTCATTGCCTTCTTGAATCTCGGGCGCGTCTGTTTTGTGTGACGACTCTCAGTCTTTTGGGGAAATGAAGAAAATAACAAAGTGAATTAGTATCTACGTGAAACTTAATTTCCAAGTTTCTGCTCTGGATTCCATCCAATGCTTCCTCTCACATTAAGGTGTAGAGGACAAGTCCAGTAACACTTCACTACTGAGTACTGTTTCGGAGAGCAAGGTCGGAGACACCTCCTAGGCAGCGGGGCAGAGGACTTGAATTCACAATGCGATACAGTGCCCCATGTATTCAAATCATGACTTCAAAGTACAGTCTCACTAAACACCTAGAATTGGTTTTCTCTCAGGGCAAGGAGACCTGATGATATCAAAGACGTCTGGTATCGTCTTCCCTATCCCTCACCCACTCCTTAATACATGTTAATACACTATCCCACAGCCGGAGTTAAGTGACATACAGGAGGAAGGCAAAGGAAACAACCCTAAATTCCTCTGGGGACAAGTTCACCTTCGGTTGTCGGAGAGTTTTTAGATGCGGTGATTTCTTATGGCTTACCACCTGCTTGGATTATCATAGATTTGGTTGCTTCCCTAGACAACAAAATCCTCTTTTGGATTTCACAGTACCGTACAAGTCACATAGCATAAAACATACACATCCTGTAATAATTTTCTGATAATCTTATGACCTCTAACAGAGTGCAAGATGCAACCAGATGCTACACATCACACATTAATATTGCTGATGACTCACTTGACAACAGAGGATTTATACATAATCACCTTTTTCCTGCAATACAAGTGAAACATCCCACACTCAACTGCAGGTTTTTCTCAGCTGTTCACAGCGTTTTGGGGTTGACTATGTTACACTGAAGTGTTTTGCCACTACTATCAACGATTCAGAGAAAGGTTCACATAACGTCTTATCACACTTCTGATTTTCAGCTCGTCTCTGGCAGCACACAGAGACCGAATGCCATACACGGACAAGGTAAAACGCAGCTGAAGCAATGGGGTGTCTGCCCCGTGCAGAACCCGCTCAAGCCCCACTTGTCCAGTGGCGGGGCATCTGTGTGAAGCACCGCAGTAACAGCTCACTTATCTGAGCAAAGCCAGGAGATTGTGTCTTACCTACTACATTTTCACTTAAGGTACACCCTGTGCATCATTCCCTGCTGCAACCTGCCATTAAGACAGCCTTACTCTGCTCATTTCACTTCCAACATTCAAAATGTCACCGGCCATCACTTCCCGATAGTCATGTCACACTGAAAAAGGCCAACGACTCCCAGACACTAATGTTTTTTCCAGCACATTAGGTATGTATAAAATCCTTCCAGGCCCCGTGTCTACAAAGACAATGTTGTTCAGGCCTCCATGGCTTCCCTGAAAGGCCCCGAGGACTGCACCCTGCCACGGCTCTCGGTCTCTGCAAGGCAGGCTCGCTGCCACCCAGACCCTCCTCTCCTTCAGGCCAGTGTCTCTTTCCCACCCTTCAGCCTTCTGCACTCTGACTTCTCAGGGTATCTGCAAACCCCGCATTTTCTGCCTACATGTCGAGCTCCAGAGGGACGGGACCCAGCACAGCCTCACCAGGAGGGCAGGCGGCTCAGCAGCCAGGAGCCCCAAGAGCCAGCGCCAGGAAGCCCTGGAATATTGACGGGGCTCAGAATTTATTTGGTGCTTTTGCCCACTACTTCACCCTAAACTGGGATGGACACCGAATAGGACGCCAACCATCGATCTTTGCTATCTCACCCACTACCCTTCTTACTGCATTCCCACCCAACAGGTTTCCCCTCTGCTTGGACTGCAAGCTCCACTGGGACAGAAATCACATCTCTCATATCCTGGGGATAATCTAACACATTCTTCCAACAACAATAGGTTTCGGTGAAAATCCTGCAGCTAGCAAGAGCTACGCCATCAGGTACGGCCTTACACTATTTGGTGTAAGAGCTGCGGCATCTTTCAGAAAGATCTGGTCTGGGACAGTTAGTGGCAAAGCACAGAGACAGCCCTCTCACAGCCCGACCCCGCGGGCTCGCGTCCGCCTGGGCTCACGGCGTCCTGCAGGCAGCACCGAAACGTGGCGGCGCGTCAGGTGCTTCCACGCCGAGCGCTCCTGCTGGGGAATTCATCCCGCGGGCGGCACGGAGAACACTTGGTGTAAGGCAGGCAGGGACAGCGCTCGGGAGTGACGGGCTGCAGAGCCGCGGCAGGGGACACCAGCAGAGCAAACAGAAACCTGAAGCAAAGGGCCAAGCTCTCGGCCTTCCCCAACCGCTCGGCTTTGTGTTCCGCCAGTCCAGAAGCCAGGGTGCACGGACAAGCAAACAGCTACTGACTATGAAGCACTGCTACGTCTCAACCACGTTCATTTGCAAGCACCTCCCATGTGAACAATTTCTGCTACTTAAATTTTTCTTTTAAGCGCAATGAAAATAAAGACTGTTGAGCATTAAACCAAAAGAAGACGCCACGTTCTCTTATTATTTTCCTCATTGCTGTCCCTGGAGTACAAGCCTCACCATAAACAACTCTTTAGTCCTCCAGGTATGTCACAAACACAAATACCCGCAGACGAAACCACTTTCAGCTCCTTTTGGGGAGCGAACGTTCTTTGCACCCTGTAGTGCATTATCTCTAAAACGTCTTCCAAAGATCAAATCCATCCCAAGGTTCCTATAAAAGGTCACGTTTTGCAATGTAGCCTACAGAACAATGACATTTCAAGGATCAAAGAAAAGGTTAAAATATTCCTATAAATCTATTCTTGGGACTTTTAAGTATTTTCTACGCAGAGGGAAATGTCATTTTTTTTCAGGAGCAACTGAGGGCTCTGTGATGGGTAAATGGGTCTGTTAGGTTTTATATGGTGAAAGAAAGATGCACTTCACTCCCCAACTCATGCAAATGAAATCTAATTTAATTTTAAACCTCATTTATTTATTTAGATTTAATCTAAAACTCCCACATCAAAGCAAACAGAAAAACAACAAATACTATTGGGGCCTTAATAAAAAGAAATTGCGGCAAGCCAAAATAAAACTCGGAGGAGCAGCTTCTGCATAACGTTATAAATTATGGCCTTGTAGAGCACCCCAGCCCGTGAAATCCTTTACTCAGTCAGGCCGACGCCGAGTGAATGCTGAGGATTTAATTCAGTCGCTTAATGCTCCGTAAATCTGAGCTGGCGTTGAATTTTCAGATCTGGAGCTTGGTGAGTTACAGCAGTGGGGTGGAGAAGCTTTTGTGGCGAGAAAGCAGCCGGTACCCTCTCGGGGCTCCCAGGAGGCCATTTCCAGGTTCTAAATGAAATGAGCTTATGGCTCCCACTCACTTCTTAATTAGCACTAAATTACGCTCCCACAGACGGCAGATGCTGCGTGCAGGGAACGGGCTGGGCAGAGCGGGCAGCAGTGCCGCCTGCTCCCCCGCCGCGACGGGGCACGGCCAGCTCAGCCCCGCAGCCCCGGCCGCGGGGTGCCCCGCGCCGCACAGCTCTAGCTCAACAGGTTCTGTTTTACACCGTGCATCCAGGGATCATCCAGGAAAACTGGCTGGCTCAGGAAAACAGGAGGAAGACTTAAAACGTCATGGCTTTAGCTGGAATTGGCTTTATTCAGACCAGCTCCTAGTTAGGCAAGACTCTGCAATAAAAACCCAAATAGCACGGATGCTAACTGGGCGCCTGGATCTTGGCAGTCTCACCAGACACACACGGAGGACGGAATGATCATCTCAGTCTTTGGTTCCTGCACAACAAGGATAAAACCCACTGGCAGGAAAAGCACTCTGTGCGTTTTAGACTGGTTCGTTTGACGAACAATGCACTTGTGTTCACAGCTACAGAGCAGAACAGCTACAGAGCAGAACTGTTCAACTCCACAAAGCTGGCACGGAAGTCTTCAGGAGCAAGGTACTGAGGGCACGAACCTGATAACGGCCAGAACAGAATCTTACCTCATACCCGACCGATGGGAATTCTTCAGAAAGGAAAAGAATGTTCCTCTGCTTTCCTTCAGGAGTCTGAAAACCCCACCTTTCATATTTGTGGCTACAGCTTGGGTAACTGGCCTCGGTCCCTTCTGCTGCTTCTTGTGAACTTCAGCGTTGGGCTGGCATCGGTGTCAATAGTGGCTTTGTGGGGCATCCTAGCAGTCGGGCTAAAACCAGGACACCAGGAACTACGTTTTACAACATTTGGATCACCCGCAGCACTAGGCAAAGCTATCTGGAGGCATCCAGCACACAAGCCACACACACTCCTGCTCAGCCCAGACACAGCCTCCACCTCATTCTGCAGATGCTTTTGTGTTACACAGACTGTTTTTGTGAATTCCAGATGCTGCATAAAGCGAGACTCAGAATGGCCGAGACCTCTGCGACCACATCCTAACCTTAGCATACCTCATTTTCAAACTCTGTTTTCTCGTTACATCAGAGATTTCACTAAATCCTCATTCTAGATGGAGAATCCTCATCCCAGGCATCTGGGTCTGCCATCAAGCTCTTCTGCACAGCCATACAATTTTCCTAATTTATTGAATGTATTTACCGTTTGTTCGCTGTTATGCTTTTTTTATCATTATTATTATTTCCTTTCTTTCTCTGGATCTTACTTGTTTATTAATAATCACCAATCACTGAATCGTGCCAGAAGCCTTCCTAGACTGAACTGCCGAAAGGTTTATTTTTGTGCTGCTTACTCTCTTCTCGCGTTCGTAATCCCCCATTTACCATACTAATTGGGTAAATTCTGGAGATCTTCAGTGTTGCACCAGGCTTCCTATTTGTGCCTTTTCCACATACTGAAGCATTCAGATTCTGCCCTGTGTTCTCCTTACACCAAGGGTTGACATCCACTTCAAAATACGCCCTCCATTCTTAAAACTCTTGGTCCTATCTCAGATCTTAGCAATCATATTCTACAAACAGGACTTAACTGAGCTGTGACTGGCAGCCAAATGATCTTTAACCCTAAAGGCTTCTTTGATGTACAGAGTAAGAGCTGTACAACAGATTATGTGCTTGTGCAAAAGAAATCACTGGACCTATAAAGACCTGTTACTTCAACGCTGACTTGTCTTTTGTGCTGTCTAGTGCTTACAGGACATGAGGACACCAACAAAAAGATTCCAACCCTCAGCACAGTCCTAATAAAGACTTCCAGCTATGACGAAGAAAAGAAAAAAGAAAGAAAAAAAAAGAAGGTGAACTTGAAAACAACTGTTATTTCAGAATTGCCTTCATTACTTCTGCTAGATGACGTTGCTCTGTAACGCACCAACGTATTCTGTCCCACTTTCTCAAAATAAACAACTGGTCTGTGGCTTGTCAACAAAGCTCCGTTTCAATCACCCAGGGAGACCAGGCGAAGCACATCTTGCAGTGTCCTTATCGCTATAGGAAGGGTTTGGGGGCACTTCAAGCTGAGAATTTCCTCCGTGTGCCTTAAAGTGATTTGCTGCCTAAGATATGACAGATCTGCGTTGACAACTGGACCTAAGAGTTTAAGGAAATCCTAAAGCGGGAAGGGGATCTTTATTGACAAGCTTGCCTCTTGCTGTGGATCCAAAATTCTCTTCGTTCCAGACCACAGTGACCATTAAAACAATGAAAACTGAAGATGATAACACAGCGGCTGACAGGAGAGTGGAGGGTGTAAGGGCATTGCACAGCTTAGTTCAGAATACTACCTCCCTGTCACAGAAAGAGTGATGCTAGTTTGCTTTCAACAGGCCTTGTGGCATTTACTTTTCATATTGAGGCTTATATCTTCTACCTTCTGCAGAGTCAGGCTGAGCAGAGAAAAAAGCATCAAATAGAATTTCAGCAAAGAAAAAACTACCAGGGATGCAATAGGGGAAAAAAAAATAAATCAATCTTTCCCGTCTACTAACGAATAAACCATAATCCTACCTGTACATAATATAAAACATCTTTGAACCTTACAGTGCTGCCAGGATTAAAGGAGATTAGTTTTTAAGAAAGGGGAAAGATATTAAGATTCTTCAACATGTATAAGGCATCAGCAGCAGCTGAGCTATGTAGTTTGAGCTGAGAAGTAATTTGCATTATGCGCGTGAGGGAAGAAGGCGGTTGCTCACCTGGGCTGCCTCACGATCTTTATAATCAACAGACATACAAAAGATACACTGACGAGGGCAAAAAATTGCAGGGGAATTCAGGAGACAGGCTGCCCTGTCCCCTTCTTTTTGAAAAATCCAAGAATAAATCAAAAGAAGGGATGAAGAGAGAACAAGCGCAGCAAGCTGTCAGCGCACTGCAGGTTTTGGCTGTTCGGTTTCCACACCAGGGAATCAGAGATTGGTTTCATGTGCTGACCTGACCAAGGAAAATGACAGAGAAGGACAAGGACACGTAGGAGGCCTGCTAGCTGCAGAGTTAGTAGTAGCAAAGGTCTTGGAACTGGTCTGAATAAATCAGCACAATTAGACCCCAATTACAGCCTTTATGTGCTACCACAATATAAATATTTAATAAGAAGCATGGTGGCTCGATCATTATTAATCTGCAGTTAAGCAGCATTAGTGAAGCATAGCTTCTGGAGAAGATGAGCTGTTTCAAGAAGCGACACGGGGACACAAGATCCTAAATTTAGAACAAAGACACCCGGAAAATTTGGTCCTGGAACTGTACTTGCTTTGGGGGTGCCGATTCCAGCCAAGAGGTGGAAGAAGCCCAGACAATGTGAAGAATAAGCCCCCAGCTGGGACCGTCTTCTCCTTTGTGCTCAGACTGCCAAGAGCCGGGGGCTTGGGGAGCTCCGGGGGTACCCGGGCAGGAGGGGGGTGTCCACGCCTGCAGGTACAGGTGAAGGGGCCATGAACGTGCTCCCAAAGGAGACCTGTGGGGAACCTGGGAAGTTCATTCAAAGGGTTGTAGGGAAGGTGTAGACTCTAGCACAACCAGTATTTTTGGTTCCAGTGGCAAATACACGCCTTGTAAGAGCCAGCGTAAAGAAATACTAGGCTTTAAAAGATTTTTAAAAGGCTTTATGGAGTAAAGTAGAACCTAGCTAAAGCAATGTCCTTAAGGTGGCTAACAAAATTCTTTAAAATTATGAGACGTGAGATAAAAGACACAGGAGGATGGTGGAAACCAGAAGTTAAATTACAGACCTTCCTCAAAGCAGAGGGCATCAGAGGAAATCGCGCTCTGTAGTGCAAGGGATAAAGAGCACACAGAGACTAAAACAGAGGCTTAAAAAAGCGTTTTAAGTTCCAGTCAGTACGCTTTCAGCAAGGCGCACCCTTCTCATATCTTTACTGCAGGTTTTATATAAATAACATTCCTTATGGCCCACTAGAAAACACAAACTTACACGGTTAGTTTATCAGAAAAAGAGTTTACCAGAAATGCTGGGCGTTCCGCAGTGTAACCAGCGCGGCGAAGGGCCAGCCCCCACCCCAGACGGGGTGGCCATGGCTTCCACAGAGAGGTGACGTCCCAGCCCGACACGAGCCAGGACAGGAGCCACCTCGCGTGACGGGCCAGCAGCAGCTGAACCAAGCCCGAGCCCAGCAGACAGCACGAGCTGCTGAAGGCAGCCCTGGCGCTGCCTGCGGGGTGGGCTGCGGAGAGCCAGGGGGGACGGGCCGCGCGGGTGGCGGCACAGGCGGTGCACACACGGGCCGGTAAAGGGCTTGCAAGTACACGGGGAGATGTGAATGAAGGCGCCCGGCGCTTTATTTACAGAACCAGGAGCGGGCTGTGGGTGGTGGGTGCTACCTTGGCTGGCAGTTAGCGCCTGCTTTAGTGGGACGACACCGCAGCCTCAGGCTGGCGTCGGAGGTAGCTCAGGGTCCCACCTGAGCCAGGCTCACCGCCTGACATCCACCAGCTCCCCAAGGGGCACAGATTGTCAAGGAAGGGCACGGCTTGTCTGCAGATTAAAGACAAATTGTCATAAAGCCTTAAGGGAAAAAGTCTGGTTTATTTTCTCACTCACTTCCTCCTTCCCTCCAAATTTTGTTACCCTTTCCAGGGTGGCAAAGGCAACTTGTTAGTTAACAATTGCCTTTGTTCGGGACTCTGACTTCCCAGAAATACTTGCTGATGTATCTGATACAGGGCAGTCAGCCGTTGATCACCGGTATGTCACCTACCCTTCTAGCCCTGCTGGCTGCCACTAGCCAGCCCTCCAACTGCCACGTCCCACCAGACGTGACAACACTGCTCCTTAATTTCGGTCACTGTGGAAGCGGCAGCGCGGAGCTGTAGGACATCAGCATGCCGACAGTGCCGCAGCCCCAGCTCCTCATGAACCTTCCCCACAGTCCTCGAGCACAATGAGCGATGAGGTGCTTGTGTATCTTCAGAAGAGCTGCTTCAGGGCAAAGAAGCGATCGGCACAGCAACCCTTTGTGTGCAATTACAGAAGCAAAAATGGAGCTACTTGAGAGCAGCTGACCCAGCTAAGCTATGTCAGTACAAATTTTTTATCACAGAATCACAGAATGGTTTGGGCTGGAAGGGACCTTAAAGACCACCTAGCTCCTGCCCCCGCCACGGGCAGGGACACCTCCCACCAGCCCAGGTTGCCCCCAGCCCCGTCCAGCCCGGCCTGGGACACTGCCAGGGATGGGGCACCCACAGCTGCTCTGGGCAACCGTGCCAGTGCCTCGCCGCCCTCACAGGGAAGAATTTCTTCCTAATAGCTAATGTAAATCTACCCTCTTCCAGTTTAAACCCATTCCCCCTTGTCCTGTCATTACAGGCCTTGTTAAAAGTCCCTCTTCAGCTTCTTGCCGGCCCCTTTAGGTACTGGAAGCGGCTGTAAGGTCTCCCCGGAGCCTTCCCGTCCCCAGGCTGAACAGCCCCACCTCTCTCAGCCCCCGATCATCTCTGTGACCTCCTCTGGACCTGCTCTGGCAGGTCCATGTCCTCCTTACGCTGGGGGCAATGCTGGGGGATGGGGTGGGTCTCACCAGAGCCGAGCAGAGGGGGAGAACCCCCTCCCTCGCCCTGCCGGCCATAGCCCAGGGTTCGGTGGCTTTCTGGGCTGCAGGTGCACGTTGTGGGTCATGTTGAGCTTCTTGTCACCCAGCACCCCCAAGTCCTTCTCCTCAGGGCAGCTCCCAATCCGTTCTCCACCCGGCCTGTGTTTGTGCTTGGGATTGCCCTGACCCACGCGCAGGACCCTGCACTTGGCCTTGTTGGACTCCATGAGGTTTGCACGGGCCCACTTCTCCATCCTGCCCAGGTCCCGCTGGACGGCACCCCTTGGGTCCCGCTGGACGGCACCCCTTGGGTCCCGCTGGACGGCACCCCTTGGGTCCCGCTGGACGGCACCCCTTGGGTCCCGCTGGACGGCATCCCTTGGGTCCCGCTGGACGGCACCTCTTGGGTCCCGCTGGACGGCACCCCTTGGGTCCCGCTGGACGGCATCCCTTCCCTCCAGTGCTTGACCCACTGCCCAGCGGCTTTAAAGAAAGCAAACCCTCCTTGGGTTGGGCTGCTGGGGGGGCAGGCTGGGCTGTTTTGAGGTGCTCTGCCAAACATCTCATGTATGCCTCTAGACATACAGATGAACTAGAAAAGCCGTAACAGATTGAGTTTGAAAAGGAGATTATCTATGACTGGACCAGCAGAGCGCTCTCTGCGGTTCTATTACAGCGCTGGGGAGGCACCAGGATGGGCTGTGGGACTCCTGCCCGAGCTGTGCAACCTGCCTCTGTAGGTCCGGTTACACACGTGCAGGACTGGCTGTGAAGCAGAGACCCTATTAAAACCAGATGCCAAAGATGAACAGAACTTTTCCGAAGAAAGATGTTATACACCAAGATGAGAATCTGTTCCCTGGGTAAGCTTGTCCTGAAGCTAAAGCAGGGATGCCTGACCCGCTATAGGAAGTTAAGGGTCAATAACAGATTAATGGGATCAGCGAGCCCATTAATCTTCCCGTAATGAACACCAGCTCAAACAAGCCCTTCTTCCCAAAATACTTGAAGACATTTTATATTGGCAACAAATTTACCTTATTGAACCCAAAATCATATAAAAGTGATTTACATGTACTGAACTCCAGACATTCCCTGAAATGCAGAACGTATTCTGAAACAGCACCACAGCAGAAGAGAGACCGATACCATAAATTCGCATAACCTTCAACCCCCCCGAGAGCTAAGTGGGGTCACCAGGGTAATAAATTTTGGCATTGCCCACACAGCCTTTGGAGGGTATTTGCCCGTTGCAAAAGTTACACGCTATGGCAACACGCTGCAAAAGACATCATCTGCTCAGAAATAGCACGCAGCTGGAACAGATGGGGATATCACAAGCAAAGCTATTCTGAGTTCACAGCCTCGGAGAAAAGGATGGATAAATAGAAATAGAATATGAAGTTTACAACAATGGAGGACTAAGATGCACTGGCAGATGATGGGACACGACATGCCCATTTCCTGCTCTGACTTCCTTTTCTGGTTCTTAGTTACGATTCCAGCTTTTATCTGATCTGTTTTACACAAAAGTCTGTGCAAGCAGTAATGAAACCAGGCTTAGCTGTTAGTATTACCAAATTGAGATGGTGCTTTCATCCAGTCCAGAGAGCTAAAAAAGACTGGCTAGCACAAATTACCAGCTGCGTTCCTGCTCCTCCTGATTTCAGTGATTTCTGCAATAAGACATGGAATGAGATGTCTGAGCAGCAATCTTGGAAGCGTGTTCACCCTGCTCATCCAGCACAGACACTGGAGCCAGATTTTCAAAATATTTTATTTCTGATGGAAGCACTGAAAAGAAACTGCCAGATTCTCAGTGGGAGCTGTATATTGCCCTCACATTAACAATTCTTGAAAAAAACACCAACAAACCCAACTTCAGACCAAATGAGATTCTTCTGGAAGTCAGGTTCCTGTCACGAAGAGGTGGATATTGTCCAGGTTGAAAAAATGTCCCAAGCACACTTAAGAGTGACGAGGATATATCCTCAGCTTCAGAAAGACTGATCTCTGTGAAGACCTAGGGCTTCCTACGTCTTGGTAAGAAAAGGAAGCATGAATTATAGCCAGATTGTTGCTTAGGGACTGCTTTAAACTAAACCTATGTTCTCCAGAAATCAAGCACCGAAGCAATTAAATAATAAACCCAAGCAGTATTTTCTCACTTACTACCGATTTATCCCCTTGCGCTGCAGGTGAGGAAAGAAAAAGGAGGAAAGGAAGGAAAAGTAAGGAAGCTGGGTAAGCAAACGTTCCTCCACGGCTCGCTCCCATCTGTACCACGGACACCACCAGCAGCGCAGCACTTCGCCGCAGCTGGTCAAGGGGTTTTAGAACAAAAGGAGAGCACGCAGCTCACCTGGAAACTTGGGACCCCGTGAGCAAGGTCTCGCTGCACCGCTCAATCTCCTACCAGAGCACATTCCTCCAGTGGGAACTTACCAAATTGTATAGCAGAAGAGCCAATTTATTTCATCGCACACGTGCTCACAGATACAAGACGGTCAGGGCTTGGAAAGGTTTTCCCCAGAGCGTGCTGGGGTTCTGCAAACATCCTGACCCAGGCAAAGCCACAGGAAGCAATGCAACTGGTCCGTCCCCCCCCCCCGCCTCCAAAACCCACACACTGACTGTGGTCCTCTTATGTTGGATTTCTGGAAAATAACAGATTTCAAACTGCCTACAACACAGCGCGGTGCCCATTAGCTCTGGCTAACAGCTTGAGCTCACCTGGCAGCCGGGTTTGCCTCAATGTTCTCAATTCTGTGTGTTTTACACTGTGAATTTACTTCCATTATTGAATCCAGAACTCAGGTGCTGAATGTAAAACTATAAAGCCGATGCTCTTCCACAAAGCAATTCAGAGGAGACGGTTGAAGGACGCTGCTACGGAAAGGGCGAGGACTGTACACAGACTCGTGTCCCACAGAGGACTATATGCTAACTCAGATGAGATTTTACAAGTTTTTACTGAGAATTTCCATTTTCGATTTAAACACATTGTGAACCTATGTGCTTTGCCAGCGAAATTGCTTAAAATAGCATGAAATTGAATGCCCCCCCCCAAACAAATGCCACCTGACAAGACTGATAAAGCAAATGCTGATATTGAGACTAGACAAGATTAAATTCTACTATTTAGAGTGTAACAGTTTGCAATTAGGGCTGCATTGGTCTTCGTTGGAAATGTAAAATGGTTTTGTACCAAATGCATTAGAAGGATCATCAAATTCTATCAGTACTTCACAGCTTCGAATAAAGATTTTATCATATACCAGGGAACTCTCCTTCATAAACACTTTACCTGATAAAATAAGCCTATTAATACCGAATAACTCCCTACTTCTCTGCAGATGCCATACAATAGCAAACCCGAGATGTCGAAAAGGACCGAACTATTCAATGAAAGCTTCTGCTCAAACGTAACCATTTGTTGCTAAGAAAATGCACTGGAGACACTGGACACCAGTGGAGCTCTCGAGCGGCCACCAGAGCTGCCGCCCGCACTGGCTGCTCGCTGCACACAGCACACATACAAAGGATGCTACATTGCTCTCTGCTCTGTGGCTTGCCTTTCATGGTGGCAACAGGGCAGGCCAAACAAAGCATTGCTCGAATAACAATTATTTACTCCCAGACAATTAAATCACTTTACTCCAGGTCATATTTATATACAGGGTGGGAAGAAATATACTGTAACTGTTCAAGAACACCAATCCTTACACAGTTATTTCTGCTTTATAATAAATCAGAAACCTCTTTAACTAATACCTGTTCGAGTAATTAACCTATTACAAAGAAAAAAATAAGTCAGTGCACCAAGGTTATGCATCTAAAAGAACTCTATTGTGTTTGTTTCATTTAGATTTCAAAGTCAACGTCAATGTCGTTTCATACCTACAAAGACAATTATTTCATGCACTGTCAGGTTACTTGCAAATCATCGCCAATACACCAGAGTCTACCAGAATACCGATTTCAAAGGGCATTGATATTCCACAGTCTCCTCTCTCCGTAGTAACTGGATGGATTGGATTCCCTGGCCTAGCCTTCTGTTATTAAACTTTTCCCTCTTCCAGATGAAGAGAATGAACACACGATGCAGACATTTTATGTGCTCCTTGCCTTTTCAAGGCTTGATCTCTACAAACGCAGGCTGTGTCTAAACTGTGTTCCCCCTTTTCATATGGACTGGCTTTCACAGTCTCAGAGCTTGCAACGAAGAGAGATGCTCCCACGCAGGACTGGCGTACTACGGTAATGCCTGGGGTCTTAAGAACAGCAAATTTTTTATGCACCTTTAGTGTCCTCCTCTTTTCACGCTGTGTTGCTTCAGGCCACTGTCAGGTAACAGAAGATCTGCGTTTCCAGGTTTATGTCAACCTTCACGGCAGTACGAACAATACTGCTTACAATTTTGACTTTTTCAAGTTGCATACTGAGTTTCAGTACGAGCTTGCTGTTCAGCTCCTGATCCTTTTGAAAATAGATGAGCCACAATACAAACCTGTGGGGTCCTCAAGAGATGTCATTTTGCGCTCAGGCTTCTAGAAATTGAAGTTGCTTCACAACTCCACTTCAAGAACAATATACATCTCACAAGGGTTAAAAACACTCTTGTGTTACGCAGTGTTGTTCCAGACAATACGATGACTTTCTGTTTTACACAAAGAAAGTGACAGAGGGTCTTTTTATTCAGAGTGAAGATTTTATCCTATCACAGTGAATTCTGAAACTGGATCCTTTGCTTAAACTGGATCCCCGTTAGATTACCCTGAACGGTTATCCCTCTTCCTGTTACTTCCAAGCTCTAAATACAGTTACAACATGTCTTAAACATTTGCTTTGTGGTCAGGTTACACCTATTCAGCTTTTCAATGCCTATTCTCCTAAGTCACTCCCGCACCCTCTTCAGTCATCACTGCTGCTTCTCTGTGTGGGGTCTTCACAATGAACCTATACACAGATACAGATAGCAAAGTCATTTTGTGTTGTCTCACAACGTGCAGCAATCCAGCTCACTTACTGGGACCCAATACTGAAAAAGACGCATCAAGATTACTTACAAGATGTGTGACTGGACCACTACGGCCTGGATAGCTCTGGTGTACAAGAATAAACACCTGATGCTGATGAGCAGAATGGGAGGGCACTGCCAGCCGAGCTGTCAAAGAAGGCATTCCATGGAAACCATAAGCCCAAATGAGCATCACGGTTTTGGTAAAGAGTTATGATTCTGGCCATCCTTCTATTCCCCAGGCAACACTATGCACCTGCTGTCTTCAAAAAGCAATGCACTTGTTGCATAAGCAATTGCTGTATTTGTTCCCTACTCTCTTAGTGATCATCCTTACAGATAAGCTTTCCATCTCGGATACCACAGCGAGGCTACTGTTACGGGTGAGGGCTTGACGCATGCACATAAAACTTGCTGCAAAAGCCACGTCATACCTTCCTGAGCCAACAGCACAGCACATGCCTCTTCCCTCTGATGCACGCCTGCTTCATTCCCAGATACCTCGCGGACCCAGTGACATTAAGAGAATGACTTTGACTTATGGTTGCTGCAGATCAGATCCTACCAGGCAACCCTTAGAAAAGTGAGCAAAAGAGAGCTCCCCCTGGAGCCCTGCATCCCATCCCACATGCCAACAGCTGCCCCTTGCCGCAAGTGGATGGAGCGGGAGCTCCACACACCACAGAGCGAAATCCTGCTGACGAGACTTTCCCATGCAATCCTTCCCCCTTCCAGAACGCCAGAAAAATGGTGTGGACAGCCCACACCGAGCCCCTCTGCAGTCTAAAGAGAGCCCTTCCTCCAGCACTGCCTCCTCTTAACAGGTGGACAACTCCCCAAATTCAACAGTAGGAAACACTTTACCTTTAACAAGCTCCAGCCACTCTAACCAGATTGTCAATAAACAGAGCATATTGCACAGATGGGCTAATAACGCAACCCTAATTCAATTGCCTACAACCATCTTCTGTGCACACTCTATTAAAAGCAGCCACTCGGCTTGCAGCAGCTCGGAAATGAGGACAGGGTCCCCTTCTGAAGGAGAGACGGGGAGAGCGCTGCCTCCCAGCAGCAGCAGCAGCGGGCCAGCGCGCCCAGCAGCGCACTTGCAAGCTGCCTGCAACCTCACGCCTGTGCGTGGTGGCTCGCAGCCACCTCGCTGGTGAAAGCAGCTTGCTCTTATCCTTGGCTAACCTTGCAGCCACGTGGCCTTCAAGTGACTTACCTACCCGGACCAGAAGTCTGATGGCCTCAGCCACCGTCCTGAATCAATATTTGTATCTGAAGAATTCAACAGCAAACACTCAAGCCCTGTTAACCTACGTTCTTCTCCTCGCCCTGCTGTCCAAGCAGCCCTGACAGAATGAGGGCTCCCGAAGGAGCAGGTGTCCTGGAACTACACTGGTGGGACTTGGTCTTTAGCTTACGCTCAACTTCTGCATTGATTTCCACAGGCTTTCTTTCTCTCCACGCTAACCAGGCAGCAGCACGAGCAAGGTCTGGGTTTAGGAAAGAGGGACAGGAACCAAAACCCACTGGTATTATTTTCAAAGTTTGCTCTACCTCTTTTAAAGTCAGACTGCCAGAAGCCATGGGCTGACGCATAGCAAGGGATTCTCTCTTGCAGGCGGTACCTTTGAAGTGCACAAGATTCAAATCAGTTGCAAATAGGGGACCTGAGGCCCATCAACAGCCCTGCTGCTCGGGGCCAGGAAAGTCCAGTGTGGGCTGGGTGGTGCCTCCATCTGCACTCCAGACCAAGGGGATGTAAAGCAGGCCGCGCAGAGCCTGGCTCGCCTTCCAAATGCCATTTCCCCGTCTGCCCTGGTTTCAAGGTCGGAGCTGCAGGGCCTCTGACACCAAGCACCGGGACCACAGCACCTGTGCGCAGTGAGGACTGATTAGAAAAAGAATTTTAGAAAAGCTCTGTCGTCACTTGCTGTTCGCGTGTCCTGCTGGCTGTGAAAGCACCCCCGAGCCTCCGCGCTCCTTCACGGAGGAATGTATGCAGAACTGTGAGGATTCCTAACTTTTCCCTTAATCTCCTTTCACTAGCTGTCAAGTGGGCAGCCCCTGTGCCCCCTCTGAGCACCCTTTCCCCCCCTCCGCACTCCTGGATGGCATTAGCATGCCGGAGAGGACCTGTAGCTGCCGAGAACCCCCCTGAAGTTAATGTGACCAGACGGCCCATTGCAGCCAGCTGCCATCAATTCGCTCCCTGCTCACGGCCAAAAGCTCTCTCTAGCCCATGGCCCGGTGGGATTCACTACCCCATTGCCACTTTCCCTACCTCATTTTTAATACAGAGTTGCCTTTAGCATTACCCTGGGGCAAACCTTGCTGGATGCTGCCACGGATGTCACCCAGGGTAAGGGCCTGGATTTTTGCCGCAGCTGTCTTCTCCCCTGATGGCTCGACAGGCTGCTGGACAGAACTACTTGCAGCAGTGTCTGCACTTCCAAGAGCTCTTTTACAACAGCCACCCACGGGAGAAAAGGCCAGTGGATGAGTAACTAAGCAAGAAGAGATTTCTATGTTAATACAGCCGTGTCCATGTGCTTCTTAAGTGGTATGTTCAGAAAAAGAGGCTGTGCATTTATAACCGGCTCTTTTGAGAAAGCAGCTGCAATAGCAATGGAAAACTCAATGTAGTCAAAGAACACATTGTGATGAATAATAAAAAATTAGTTGAATCCAGTGCCTGTGATAGTGACGAGCTCAATAAGCCTAGCTAGAACTGAGCGTAACCTACACCGAGAGGCTGCCTTAAGTCCTGCCAGTCCCTTCCGAAGGGGGGGGCGACGGAATACTAAACACCCTGTTTTATATGATCAGGGCTCTCTACGTACCGCCCTGCTGCTGACCTGACCATGACGGGTAGCATGGAAGGAGAAAGCATTTAGCATGTCCTAGGCAGAGTTTTCCCAACTTATTTCACCCGTGACCCATGTACAATCTGAGATCCAGTGCAGAAATTCACTGCAGTGCTTACGGACCTCAAACTGGTTAAAAATGAGCCAAGACAGAGATGTCTGACAGACAGGAATTTAGCTGACTGATCTTGCATGCAGATAATGAGGTAAGAAAAAAAAAAAAAATCTTGTTGCAAAAAAGAAAAATGTCTATCAAAGTCCAAGTGTGCTAATTATCAAGAATTTAATGGAAACACACTTCCTGACAAATTGCATGTTAAGAAATGAGACAGACAGCTGAATATTTTAATACCAGATCTCCCCGGGGGGTGGATTTAAAAAAAAAGGAAAAGATTGTTTTCTTTATCAAAAAATAAAAGTCTCATTGGAAAAGTTATCTCCTGCTACATGAACTCTTGGGAAATAAGGCGATGTAGCTGTTCCTCTTGAGAATGGGTGGTGATGCTTCTAACGGAGACCTGCAGCCAGGTCCATCCTCCTGTAATATCCTAATTAAAGAGTTGTCATCCACGAAAGAGAGGCAGAATGATCAAAGAGACACCACAGATAAGATCACAAGCTAGCTAGGCCAGCTGACAAGTACTCCGATGAGTCAAGCCTAAGTGAGAAGTGGAAGCCTGAACATGAGTGATTAGAGCGAGCTAACTTCTCCCTGCTCCGTGATGTGTGGTGACAGTGCTGGCTACTCTGACTGAACTGACTGCCAGGGAACATGCCGAGACCAGCTTTCCTTTTATTCATTTTTTCTGTTGCTACGCAAAGTGCTAAATAAAGGGCATTCGGTTCTGTCCAGACAGTCCTGGATGCGTTCTGCGGAAAGCGTGACTGATCAGGCTTCGGCACTCAGAGCTACGGATCACCTTGGAGCTCTGCAAGAGGAGCAAGCAGCCAGATGAAAATCACATCGCTCAAGGAATTAACTGTCATCGTAATAGTATTTCTGAATACAGTAACAGTCAGCTAAGTCTGCAAAGCTTTTCAAGCTACGGTCGGAAAAGGCTCACTAAATTTTAAACAGAGATTAACTTAGAAAGAAAGCAATAAAAATTTAAAAATGACCTTAGGAAATGTGCCAAATTATCATTCGGTCATTGCAAAGTTTCAAGATTCACAAACATATGGTATTAGAGACTCACAAGGTACTGTGGTTTGGGCAGCTACTCAGTAACTATCGAGTTCTGCTTTGTGGGTGGTGGTTATCAGTGGGAAAAGTAAAATAAGGTAATACAAATCCAATAATCCTCTTTCACTGGAGAGTGAAATCGACTAAATTACCTCATGTTGCATAAGAATACACATTCAGAAGTTATTCCAGTTTGGTGGACACGGACGAGCTCGATCATGAATCAGAATTGCTCCCTGGACGCTAGCCTTCGCTCGCCTGTACCTGGCCTGCAGCTGTGGCAAGAAGCAGGAAAGATGCTCCGGTAGCAGGAAAAACCCCAGAATTTTCATCAAACGAAGAAACCCAAACACCAGTAGCTCTCCCCACCCTATCACTGGTCAAAGGTGTTCCTAAAAGCTCGACGAGTCTACTGAAGCAGGCGAATGGCAGATCCCAGAACAGCAATTGCACTGGAAGCCCTGTGCAGAACAGCAAGCTTTACAAGAAGCATCAGACAATGCCTAGAAATTTCGGGCTAAAACTTTCATCCCAACCTGTTACCCGCCGCCCAAAATATGATTTGCTTGAAGGACTAGTAGTAACCTTCTAACAAACAGCGTTAAGTTTTTGTTCAGTCAGGCGGCTTCAAACTAGCTCTCAACTGGTCACTGCCATATGTAAAAAGATGAGACCACCCTGGGCTTTGTGATATTTAGACAACTAAATGGAGGTTTTGATCTGAGATCAAAGAGAGGGGTTAAACCAGAAGGCTGTGACCGTGGGGGATTAGAAAGTGCTAATGTCCTGGGATGTAAGGCACCAGAGAGGGAAAACACCAACAGCCACTAAGGGAGATGCATTAAGATGAGTACATCTAAAGTCTCAGTCACAAACATCTCCAGCTGGCTCCCAGAATTAAATGGAGGATTTAATTGGCACTATAGAAGCAATTGCATTAATTCTTATTTTCAAGGACAGTGATAAACCTTCAATTTCCCAAACAGCAAGGATATTAAACAGAATATTTCACTGTCTTGAAAGAGGAGCCAGGACTGTGACTGCAGAATAACTGAAGTCCTAAGGAAACAGGAAAAACTGTTTTAGAACTGCTTGTTCCTTCCTCCAAGCTCAGGCAGACTCCATTTTCGCCTGTACTCACACAATCCTCTCCTGCCCGCCAGCCGTCCCGCAGGAGGTCGTGCCGGGCTGCCCCGGACCCCTCCTGGGTACCCACCGTCTGCACCGAGCCCAGCTGCCCGGACACCTATGGTAGGGTGGTACAGAACAGGGGTTGTCTGTCTCAATTCTTAAGGCTGCAGCAAATCTTTGGGACATCAATACCTTCTGTGAGTTACGCCAGCGTTACGGGAGTAACTAAGAAATTAGTATAACAGAAAAACAAAAAAACAACAACCCAAACCCTCAAATGTAATGGCCTTCCAAAGGCATTCAAATGGCAAAATCCGAACAGCGCTGAATGCAGTCAGGACTTGAGGGAAGAAAAAAAAAAAAAAAAAAAAAAAAAGGCAATTTATAAACCGTAAATTCCAGTGGTCTCTGATGTGCAAGGGAACAGACGTAACAGCATTACACAAACATTTAAGAAAGGAAGCACAGATGAGCGAATCCAGCTGAAACCGCAGAGCGATGCGCGCCGTCGGCCCCACGCGCTGACCCCAGCCCCAGCCCGGCCCTGCTCAGCGGCTCGGCTCTGCCGAAACGCCACCCCAATGCCTGAGAGCACCGCGGCATCCAGCCAGGTCTAGGATGGTTGTTCAGATGGAGAGGCATGAGGAATCCCAAACACTGGAGTTCCAGCAATATCCTTGAACCCGAAGCCACGGTCACATGCCCCGCTGCGTACCAAAGCTTGGTGGCAGACGTGCTGGGAAGCTAAACCTGTACCTACCTACAACCTGGTGCTGCGCGGCACTCACTAACGGTATTTCAGTCCCTTCCAGCCCAGCCCAGCCCTCACGTATTTAAACATGGAGGGACACAAGTTTTCTAACACTTACTGAAAACGTAAACAAGGCAGAGAATTTTTTTTTAAAAAAGAGTGAGGGAGCATGGTCAGATTTGAAAGGTCACATTAGAGATTTTATGTCTTAACCATTTCTTCATCAACACAGCTCTTGTTCAGGGCAGTGACACGTGAGCAAACAAACACACAGCTCTCGTTTCGGATCAGAGGCGAAGGTAACGCCCCACTCAGAACCCTGCTAATCTGCAAAGTTCCCGAAAGAGCGCTACTTCAGGGGGCTGCAGTTTCCCTCGCAGTCCCCACCGTTACCCTCAAGAGCCTGCTGGTCCTTCCAGGGGCTGACACAAAAAGCTGACGCCAGCCAGCTCCCACAGCCGCCCCCTCAAACCCCAGCGGTCCTGAAGCAATCTCTGCCTTGGACACGAGCCTCTGGGAGGACGGGCCGGCTCGCCGTGCCGCACGCCGTGCCAGCGCAGGGCCAGCCGCTCGCCTGCGCCTGCCTTCGGGACAGGCCTCAGCCCCGGGCAGGACGGGCTGGGGGCAGCGGAGATCTGCAGGAGGGCGAAACACAGCCCCCCGCGCCCGTGCCTGCAGCCGAGGGGGCGTGCTGCCCGGTGACACTGCCGCGCCGGGTCACAGCTGCGCCCGGGTGGCAGAGGGGAGGCCGGGGTAAACAAGACGGTAGGCGCTCCTCCAGTGAGGAGAAGCCCATGAGAAGGTGGACTGTGCTCTAGCTAGGGAAACAGATGGCTTCTCTCCACCCAAATATTCTCCTCTTCACTCCCAGTGTGATTTCTGTGTCTCCACAGGCAACGCACGTGTCAGAATGAACCTTCTGCCTTTTTAGGAGCCAAGAAAAATGGGTTTGCCTTCATCTTTCCACACAAATTCCAAAGGGAGACAGGCAAAAGAGAGGTGTGGGGAGAGACAACATTTTGACAGCATGCAATAATAAAAAAATGACAGAAGCCACAGAGAGAGGAGCGAGGAGCCTCCCTGCTTCCCATGCACAATGATAGATGAAAGGGACCGGCTGAGGGATCAGGCGGCAGCAGGCTGCGTGCAGAGCAGACAGCGCACAGCCTCGCTCCGCTGGGACCGCCACGGTTTGGTGAGCACACATGCAGTTGCTCCATCAGTCCCGGGCTTTTCCTGAATTCTTAGCCGGCACAGATGAGGACCGTTGCACTTTTCCTGATGTGACGGTAAAGGGCAGCGATCTAGCTAATTGCCTATGCTGTGACCGTTCCTTCATGTGGGCCAGCTGACCCACGTTCTGCGGAAAGCAGCCCCACTGCCTCCCCCGCAAAGTGGTCACCGATTAAGGATCTCCCAGACTGGACCTGCAGAGTGGACAAGGGATTTTGCCGCACGGGCCACCCAACTGTCTCTTACCTGTAGCTGACATTTTCAGCAGAAAGGCCAAGGATGGAACTGGCTGACTCTCCCTGCCGCCCAAGGAAGCCCTCGGCTGTGCCGGAGGGCAGAGGAGCGCAGGGCTGGCGCCAGCGCCGTCGGCTGCACTGCTGCTACCGGAGCTGCACCACGCCGCTCTCGGCAGGTCTGTTCCCTTCCTAGCAAAACACCTTTGGAAAGAGGAGATGGCAAGAAGCTTTCAGGACTTGCAAGGGATCACGTGAGCGTTAGTTGTCCTGCCAGGAATTGCCCATTCATTCTTAACGCAGTTAACTGGCTGCTCTTCGGAAGCACCTCTCAACCACCCCAACTCCTCCTTCCTCCTCAGTGTGCTGTCCCTCCAGCCCTCCCCTTTGCCTGCCTCCCACCCGGCCTCTGTGAGCATCATCACTGTCCTCCTCTCCGGTGCCTGTGACCTTAAACTTCGCTAACTTTTCTCCTCCTCCTCTTCCTCCACTCCATATTCATACCATTACCAGCCCTTTTTTTTTTCCTGATGGAAAGAGTGTCCCGGCCGGAGCCTCCTGTCACAATAAATGCTGTTTTCTGAAGCCCCGTGGGAAAGATGGGATCATTACATGCCAGGACACGTGCTCAGTCCATCATTATGCAAGTCAGTGCCGGAGCCATTTTGTTTCAATTTGCTTCTCTTCAGGGCCCAAGGATCTGCTCGCTCATTATACTAAATGAGGTGGTTTCCCAGCTTGAAAGTGCATTTTTTAAAATCTTACTCTGCTTAATGATTCTTTTTGTTAATTTTAAATAGATTTTTAGAATCATTCTTTCTGCTGGTAAAGGACCCACAGCAGTGGAAACT
The DNA here is from genome assembly GCF_017639655.2 of Falco naumanni. Classification (NCBI taxonomy): domain Eukaryota; kingdom Metazoa; phylum Chordata; class Aves; order Falconiformes; family Falconidae; genus Falco; species Falco naumanni. Next base: position 71,024,679 of record NC_054060.1, read on the forward strand.
GTGTTTTGAGCTTCTGCTCCACATAACGCATTCCTAATAACTCGAATATTTATCTGGAGGAACTTCTCTCTCTATAGGTGAGATATATTTCATGCTCCCGATTATCACAGAACTTCACTCAGCACAGGAACCGTCCAAACTTCCTTACAGGGAAGCAATGAATTAGAGGTGTTGTGTAGAGCACCAGAACGCTTGACATTCAAACTCATACCGACACAGCTTCGCAAGAGGTGACACAGGTGACAGGTCTGTGGCCGGTCACGTGCCAGCCCAGGTCCTTCCTTGGAGTGGCCTTCAGCAACAGCAGGGGTCGTTCCACGCTGGTGGGGGGCTGTTTCAATAGACACCACCCCCCACCCCCCCCACTGTCCAGCCATCCCTGAGAAAGGCCACAGGGCAGGGGGACACACTGGTACAACCACAGCCCAAACAGCCTCCAAGGAGCTGCTTCCTCGGACCGGCTTTTTTAGATGAAGCTAGGTTAAGATGGAAGCTAATCCACTGCAGGAGCAACGGAGCTTCCTTCACGTTACCCTCCTCAGAGGAGCTTGTGCTGTACACGCCATCCTACAGGGACAACCACAGCCTGCAGGACACTAATTGCCGCGCATGCAGCAGGAGGCACTGGAGACACTCTCCTCTCTGCTAACAAGGTCACATGTTACTAATAGTTTACTTGTATAAAAAATGGACTTTGAACGGGCAAAAGATGCAGGAAGAAAATCCACATGTTGAGGTGTTTGGCACGATGATCCTAATTTTTCTCCTCTGCTTCTTTGCTGCATTCACTCGATGCATCCCAGAACACAGACAAGCTCTCTGGACCAGAAACGGCGTCTTGCCACGAGTGTGCAAAGCACGCACCACAACAGGCTCCTGACTGTTTTGGAGCCTCCAGGTTCTGCCTGATACAAGCAATAAAATCACAAACATTGGACATATCTGAAATAGCATCATGCCCAGGCAGTACCTAGCATGCATCCAGAACAAAAAGACCTCAGCACCAAGATATTCCCCTTTTCCACCACAGTTAAACACGCACAGCCCCTCTGGGGGGAGGACAAGTTGGGAGCTCCATCAGAATCGATACGTGACAAACGCTTAAGAGCCCAGGAAATGCTGATATCAATGTGAAGCGGCGAGTATGAGCGAGGGGACTATGGAGTGACACTCAACCTGCATGCTACAGACACAATATCCAATTAATACGCAATATTGTTTAAATAGTAGATTGAGTGCGCATTTGTCACCACTGAATAACCATATGCTCAAATGAAACAGCAAAAAATATTTGTGCTCCGTCAGATTTCAATGGGAGCTTTGTAGAGCGATAATTCTCTCTTGGCCAGCTAATGTAATCCTTGGACTAACAAGTGTTCAGCTCATTTTTCAAGGTCTGTTTTTCCTACAAGCACTGCCTGTTTTTACATAAGAAACTGGAGTAACACTTCAAATTATTTACTCCTCCTTTCAAAGGGGAGTGCATTTTAAAAAGGGCTGAAGTGCAGGAGTGATTACGGAGCACTGCGACGAGCCATCTTGTTGAAATTGCACGGCTGACAGTATTCCTGGGCACTTCAGCACAGAACCTACAATCTGTAGCCCAAAACCATACCACAGAAGGCTGGATTTCCTACCGATTGCTTCTGATAGCAATGCTAAGCACAGGAGCTAAGCTGCTATAGCTGGTTAATTTTGTTAAGCCTGGGTACTCAGAAGCCCTGAAGACATCTAAAGTGGACTTCAATATTTTTGTTTAACAATTTGCATCCCTTACTGTCTCTCTTAATGTGTTTGTGCCTGTTTAATCTTCTGTGAACTCTTATCTCTGTCCTTCTGATGTATACAAAGTACACTTGAGGAGGGCAGCAAACTGAAACGGGACCTCTCTGTAAACAAAATTTGACACATCCCTTGAAGGAAACATGCTTATTGCCCACGCTGTGCTCTGTCTGAAAGCAACAGACTCTCCTGTGCACGCGGGGTCCACGGGGCAGACACCAAGCCAGGCTACAGCAAGAGCCCCACGCCGAAGCCTGCCTCAGGCAACCATTTCTTACTGCATGACACACCTCTGAGCACGACTGATGCAAAAGATGTTATATCAGTTTTGCCACACGTTCGCTTTTTCAAAGTCAATTCCATTGTGTAAGCAAAACTGGGCACGTTTCTGGCCGTTGTCATGTGAATTTTCACTTCATAGAGTAAGGGGAAAGAAAATCATTTTGTTATTTTGATGAAGACGCCTCGCACGTTTTGACAAACTCAAGTCCCTCCAGGGTGCTTACTGGCCATGAAGCTCTTTCATATCTCATTCATTATCAGAGAGAGACAGGAAAATACTTCCTCATTTCTCTTGCGTACGAGTAAATTAGTGAAAACCACAGAGACGCAGTTTCATTAAAAGTGATGGAGTGAGACTGGCTGCAGCGGCTGCACAGTGGGGACCGGGCTGAGCTGACTCAGTGCCGTCTGCCCGGCAAACGCAGGAATAAAGATTAGCTGGAAATTTCTCTATTGAAGCAGTAACTGCTTACTGCAGCCAAATTCCAAGACAACTTGATATTGTAAAACCTGAACTCTGAGCCCCCAACTCAAAAGCTAGCTGAGCCCCTCAGCTCCATCACCGGGCAAATTTTAGATGTCCATATGCTAGACCTGCGCTTCAAGCCAAGGCCATTACCATCACCAACCATGACAGTTTCTACTGAGTGACAGCCAACAGGCAGTCAGTCTTTCTGAAGAATCTTTTCTCACAAGGTTGCCAGGGGAAGAAAAAGCCCCTACACCCCAAAACCCCTCGGATTAACTTCAAGCCCAGTTGCCTCCTATTACAGAGCAAGGAAACGCTTGAGATGCAAGGGAAGTGGGAGAAGCCATCTGAACACCAGCTCAGCCAAACCTCTCTCTCTCTGCTGAGACCGTGCCTGAAAACGGCTTTTCCTGAGATTTTCAGCATTGCTGTGCGGCCCCATGGTCAACGGCACGGCAAGAAACAAGAGCGAAGATGCTGCTGGCAGGGACGCTCCGCCTGCGTGCTGCCCGAGCCGCGCGGCCACAGTGCCACCGCCTGCGCAGGCTTCGGGGAGGTTATGGTCCAACTGGTGACGCTCACAAGAGTGGGATAAAGCAGGTGGCTGGCACGAGATAAAACCTTACGTTACAATTATACGTGAATGCCCTGAAATGAGAAGAATCAGTGAACCGTGGGTTACAGCAGCAGCCTTTAATTTCCAAAGTAGGGCAGTGAGCGAGGAGGAGTAATTGGAATCACTCTACTCTACACCATAATGTCTTCATACCAGCAGACAGCATGATGCATACCAGCCTCATCACAACATTCAGCCCTCAAGTCAGGCTCTAAGCTCTCTGTCAGCATCAAGAGAAGCTACATCTGGCAATAGAGGGACTGCTGTGGTCTGCAACTTAAACGCATCCTGATTTCTAAATGTGGCACGCTACCTACCTATGTTATGCCTGACTCAATCTCCTGCTCCAAGTCCCTCCATTTTATACTTTTTTTCTTCCTAGCCCCTGTTGACCTCAAAGATGGCAAAAGAAACACCTTTAAGCAAAATCAAGCAATTGTAAAGTTAATATATTAAAGTGCAAGTCCTGATTCTTGTGACGAGTTAAAAAAATAATAAATCCACGTGGCTCAGCTTGTCAGAAGATCCCTAACCAGGTGGCCCAACCCTGTTTGGATGACTTAACACAACTGAGTTCTAGTTCTACTCAGCTCAAATTTCTAGAAAATCTGTGTTCCTGCTGAGCTTGGTAATACACTGCACATGCTCCTTTTCCAATGTTTTCTCTCAGAGCAAGGTCTCATGCTTTTGTAAGCTACTCCCTGGTGAACACTATTGCCTCGTAAAGCTCACTTCTCCCAGACTTGGGAGTCATGGGCATTTCACAAACTACCAGGTCAGAGATCTCAAAACGTGAGATTTTGGGACAGCCAGCATACAACTCGCCCAGCCCTGTCACCCCGGCATCCCGGGTGTGACCTGGGTCATACCTATTATTCCGCCGGGCTCCCATCTGCGGGAAGCAGGGAACGACATGCACGCCGAGCCGTGTGCCAGTTCAGTCCCTAGAAGAGCACAAGGAATGGAAACGCAGTCAGAGAAGAACAACGCGGGCACGTGGTGATCGTCTTCTCTTTTTATACAACTCAGCAGATCAGCCAGCCAGCCTCTGAGGTAAGAAAGGTAAGTAAGGGTAAGAAAATATAACCTGAAAATAAATATACAATATATAAAATAGAACCTGAAGTGTCTTGTGGCTGCAGGACACTGCAAGGGAGACAGCAGGACCTTTTCCCATCTATGAGGGAATTATGAACTTTTTTTTTTCCCCCCACTGAAAACTGTAGCAGGCATAACGCTCCTGGTGAAAACAATTCACACCACCCCTTCTCCAAGCTGACTGATACGACAACAGCACGCTGCAGTTGACACGCAAGTGGGTTGGGATAGGATGGGGAAGGGAGAGCAGAACAGCTGCTCTCTGACAAGATGCCTGATGTAGGCTGCCAAAAAAACAACGCCAACTGCAGATAAGTCATCTCAAACTACTAGATTCTCAAAGCCACGAAGGCTAAAAAAGCTTTTTCGCAGGTGGGAAGACAGAGCATGATGTGGAAGGTACGATGCTGCCCACAATGGCTCCGTGAACATACCTTTGGTCCAGGCAACGCTGTGCAAGTCCCAGAGGCGCTCCGCGTCCTGCTATGAAATACATTACTTTGAGCTGCACAACCCCAAAACCACCTTTATTTCACAGCCCATTGCCAATGTTCTTCAGTGCGGAAAGTAAGTCCATGTGAGTCACTCTCTCATCAGTACCCAGGAGATATATAGGCTGCACTTACATTTCACTTTGGGGAAGAAATACTAATACTACGCTGAAACGCAACCCTTCACCATTAGCAAAAAAATTCGTTTTCTCAAATAGTGTTGTCATAAACCAGCTGCTATGTTCCTCCTGAGAGGCAGCTATACTTCAGCAGTGGGAAACGTGGCTCCCACGTAGTCAGCAAGACTGTGGCCTTGCCCCAGAGTGTGGTGGTGTCCTTCTGAGGCAGGACTGGACAGTATGGAGCTGTTCTGGTGACTCAGGGCAAAGTCCCCCAGGGAAGAAGCATCTCTTTCTGGCGGCAGTATGTGCAACGCCCTCCCCTTGCTGACAGAAAGGGGTGTGCGGCGCTGGGGCCGCAGGTCTCCCCTTGCCCAGGCAGCTCACCCCAGCAACCCCAGAGACACCCCAGTGGTTCCCGGGGGCAGCACTGGGTCTGACCGACCCGTCTCCCTGCAGATCAAACACGAAGCAGGCAGGGAGAGGGGGGAAAGAGGGGAAAAAGAGAGCAACGTCTGAAACTTTCAGGCAGTTCTCTGCATGAAGGAGCTGGTAAAAGATGGGCTTTCCTCCTTTTTGCTCCTGTTACAAAGCCAGCCCTGTTTTGAAGCAGCCGGATTCAGTGACTGTGCCCCGCCTCCAGTGTAACCCACCAGGAGTACAGTGACGGCGCGGGGTCCCGATCCCCCGGGGAGCTACTCTGCAGCCCCCAACACTGACCCAGCTTTTCCTTCCCTTGCTTTTGCAGGCGGCCAACGCATGAGCAGCGTCGCTCTGCTTCACAAGCAAGGTCTGCACTTGAAGCTTCTGCTTTATTTACTTATTTGAAGTGCTTAGCCTCTGAGAAAGCCTTCGTACACCACACAGACCAAACATTTCATCCTTCTTTGTTATAGCAGGACATTTAACAGAGAAACATAGTGTGTGAAGGAGGAAATCTTGCGTTTGCCAATTCATACAATTGACCCATTCAATCTTGTATTTTTCCAACCCTCCAGCACTTAGGCTTATATACAATGTGCACAAACAAAAGATGATTCTAAATCCAACATTAAAAAAAAATAAAACCAAACATATATATACACACACATACACTGTGGCAAATTTACTCAAGATGCACTTCTGAAGGATCCTCACAGACACGAACAATGTATCTTTTTAAATTCTCTGGTCAACAATGAAAACCAGGACTGTCAAGAAATAACCCAGACTTAACCCAAACTCAGTGACTTCATGTTAAACTTTTATAAAGAAAAAAGCCAAACAACAATTACAGGGAAATATCTGAGAACACCAGAACTAAATCTATGTATAATCTGTCCCTGGCTAGTTACCTTCTTTCAGAAAGGAAAAAAATACACCCCAATTAAAACTCCTTTCAGCTCACCACTGTAACCGTGGCACTGCTACCACAAGGCATCCACTTCCAGCAACCTTCCCAGCTGCTGGCTCCTTCTGCATCAACTGGGATGCAGGGATTTTCCCCTGTCACTTGTATTGGCTCACATCCTGGCAGGGTCAGGGTTAAATCAAAAGATTTTTCTGATCCCAGCTATTTGTTTTCACCAGAACTTCAATACTTTCACCCTAAGAACTGAAAACGTAACTTCAGCTCCAGAGGAGCAGATGCCCAGAGCATCTGCAGCGCAGACTCGGGCAGACTGCAGCCGGGGGTAGGTGACCACGAAGGGACACGAAGTCTCCGATTCGACAAGCCAAGTCATTTCACTGTGAGCAGCGAAGGCACAACAAAGTGGCCACTGTATGGCCAAGACCATACAAGATTGCTTTATTCCCGTTTGCGTTGAGCTAGTCGCTTGTTTAAAACCACTACCTCAAATATTTCAAAGGCCCAGTGACCTCACCTCGCCAGTTTGGAGTCAGCCTCTGGAAAACTCACTCACATCTCTCCTGAGAGTCCTCCAGACACAAATCATGCTGGGGTGCAGAAAGGGAATGCTGATCTTTCCTCCCCTTTTTTCTGCACCTGATTCTGCTCCCCATTATTTCCTATCAATACCTTTTCAATCTCAGTCGCTCCTCCCCTGCAAGAAGCATTGTGCTGATGCACAAAGCGTAACGAATGCCAAGTCAGAGGCACCGCGGAAAGCCACCGGCTTCCCATCAACAGGATCCAGACACCATCAGCTCCTGTCTACCTGTTTGTGCGCTGCCTTCCTTGAGCGGCTTGTTTACAATCGCTCCTCAAGTGCCAGTGAGCCAAAGAAAACGCCTTTAACGTATCTGTGCTGCAGCACTAGCCCTTTGCCCGCGGCTGACACAATCCTTATGACCAGTGACTGTCCTGTTACAGCCGAGATGAAGCACGGTGTTGTCATCAGAGCTCAAAGACCCACAAACTCGCCCTGAGAGTCTTTCACATGAGCCTCACCCAGTGTCTTGGGACCATAAACAAACTTGTGCTGAAGTGAAAGTTGTAAGAACTAAAACTGGTTATTTCTGTTCAAGCTCATACAGACATTTTCCAACCAAAACATCTAAAACCAACACGTACTTGTCGAGTGAAGCCTTACCTAATGTTTTTCCCAATAAAACTAAGGGTGAAAATCCCTCTCTAGACATCATTATTTCAGCATGAAAGTCATTTTTTATTTGATCCAAATTAAGTAAGTATTAAAACGTGCTTTCATAGATGAATAAAAAGAAAGAAAGCTGAGGGAGAAAGAATTGATCATGTGCAAGAAGCTGGGGAGAAGACGGATAGGGACAAAGAGTTTGGACAACACGGTCAGCACACGGATGGAAATAATACCTCCCATTGTTGTGCAGGTCAGTGTTCAAACGGCAGAAATAATTCACTTATTGTGAGGGGAAGGAAGGGGAGTGGTTTTGATGGGCATGTTACACTTGGCTTTATTAGAAACTCGTTGCAGTTGTTCAATCCTGTTTATTTTTCTGCTAAGTGATGGCCACAGATGCCAATCTTCCAATCCTCCGGAGAGTGGGTGCAGCTCGGGAAGAACAACATGTTACTTGACTTACCGGTGCACTCTGCGTGGGCCCTGGCAGCATCCGAGGCCGGGCTGGACGGGGCGGGGGGCAACCCGGGCTGGTGGAAGGTGTCCCTGCCCGCGGCGGGGGTTGGAGCTAGGGGATACTCAAGGTCCCTTCCGACCCAACCCATGCCGTGATTCTATGAATTAATGGGTAACTCTGAGTTTAGAAAAATTTAACAGGGAAGAACGTAACTGATTTGTCTTTTTTTTTTTTTTTTTAAAGAGGGTGGTGGAGGGGGTGGTAATAGCTTTGGAAGACACACACGGTCTTCAGGGAAGCACGAAGACTCAGCTGTCAGCAGGCACGACTTCAGGGGGCGGCACGCAGAAAGTGGGTGCACCCACAGGGTTTGAGGGCGCACGAGCGGAGGCGGCTGACTCGGCAGCTGTGCGAGGATCTTCCACAGCTACAACAAAAATTCTCATTCTTGGAGTGAGACACGTTCTTCTGGTGCGGTAGCTTTCAGAAAACCCAATTACAGCGGCCCCTGGTCTGATCCACATTAGGTATGCCTCAGTGACGGGCCAGCTTGGCAATAACTCTATCTGCAAGAACTCTCATCGGAAGAGTGAACCCCCAGCAGCAAAAACAATCAAAAAGCAGGCAGGAGCAAGGCTAATCCATTTAAGCAAGACTAAAACAGCCTTTATTATTAATAATAATAAAAAATAGGCTTAACTAGCGATGCTAGGAATTATCTGTGTCGGTCAAGCAAAGCACAGACCATGCAGCTACCATACAGATCTGGGGGGAAGGGGGGAAGCAAAAAGGAGAAGGGGGGCTGAGGGGACCTGGAAAAAGGCAATATGCTATCAGCTCTCTGAGTCTCTCACAGCTTTTCATTGGCTTCACCCCATCAACTCAGAAATCAAAGAGCTTCGAGCATCAGACATTTGTGTCTGCTCCATCTTCATCACAGCCAGACACAGCCCCGCGATTAAAAGAATGGAGAAATAAGGAGCTTACAGATTCACTTTCCCCAGTTGATACGGTGACTCACTGCACCGAGGTATCGATCCACAGGTCTGGCCTCTGCCGATAACTACACGCCACAGGGGTTAATTTAACTCACCACCTGGCACTGCCTCAGACACTTTGCAGCGAACAGTTATAAATTATATAGCCCTCCAAAGGCGGAAAGCAGGAGAGCGTTTTTTCAGCACATTTCCTTTGTTACCCATCCTCCCTCAACCGGATCTGCTTTGCTGCTTCCAAGTCTCATTTGTTTTCTTCCTGAAATGATATTGCAGTCATCTGCTCGAGCACAAACAGCCCATAGGACACTGTAAATTAGAGTTACAGAAAGGAAAAGGGGTAAAAAAAAAAAGTATCCTTCCAATGCAGCTGGTTATTTTATATAATACACGAGTGTGCAGACATGCATGCACGTGCAATGCATACACAGACCAGGGAAAGCAATTTCTGCAAGGAAGTTTTAAGCAAACACACAATGCAAGGAGGTTTTAAGCAAACACACAACTAATCTTCATCTTACAGAAAATGGTGGTGATTTTAGAAATAGCAGTACCTTAAAAAAGTGTAACAGTGCTGACTGGAAAGATACACACAGAGTTTTAGATAGTGGTAGGTCCTTCACCTCAATATGGCAATGGTGTACAAGCAATGGGGCAGTTCGTGGGGGAAAAAAAACCCAAAACCAAAAATTCTCCTCATTTTAAAACTTTGTCTAGTCTCAACCTGTACTTGTTTTACTAATAACAAGCCCTTTAAGGTGTAAAAAACAGGGATGAAATTTAGTCCTGTTCAACCCTTGCAAGTTTGTTGACGGTATCAAATAGATGTCTGAATTCTGCAGGTGCTCACCAGGTATCTTGCAGCAAAATTTCTATTATATATTTTTGAACTTCTGAATATAACCCCATGGGAGAAATGAATTGAAAATCTGACTACCTATTAAAACTCTATGCTCCTGATCCCTCCTAAAATCCCGTCTCTTCCATTCAGCCTATGTACAAGCTACTGCACAAATCCCACCCATATCCCAGTACGTTTTTGAATCTATGTAAACATTTCTCCTGGATATTACCTAGTAGAGCAACTACTACCACCTCCTTCCCTTTGTGGCAAGGCATGAGCTGTCAAGTTGATACACGGACAAGGAAGCTTCCTCCTAGACTGTGGGGGGCTGCCCAGCCCTGCGTTACCTCCCAGGGAAACAGAACTTTGTGTTTGGTTGTTTTTCTGTGTTGTTTTTTTTTTTAAAACTCAGCCCTGGTAGTAATCACCAAATCCTTCGTGATCGATCCTAGTGATCAGCCCACCACAGAGGCTTAGCTCAGAGGATGGAAATTCCCACGTTCCCGAACTGGCGAGCGATCATCCAGCCTCCTACCTCTGACAGCAGGCAGTACCAGGAAGTTTAAATGAAGGTGCAAAGACGCACTGGAGCGGACTATTGCAGAATAATCTGCACACAGAATAAATGCTCCCTTGCCCCTTTAATTTCAAGCGCTGTGCAGTTTTCTTAAGGAGATGAAATTCTTTCTTCACCATCAGTGATGATTGTTTCATGAGCACAGGTAACTAACCATGCCTGCCTGAAAGGGAGAACAGGGCTTTTATCTGATAAAGAGTGACTACTGCTCTCCAGACTCTGCTGAGCTAATACGGCTTGTTTCACTTAGGGTATATCTGCAATTAAGGGAAGCTTACGCAAGCTAAGTCAAATTAAATACAGGTGCAAGTTTAAGGTGCGCTAACTGCGGAACCCCCGTACAGATGTTTTCAGCCAGAAGTAAAAGGGATCTGAGCGGCTAATGAGAACTCACAGCAATTTATTCCTCGAGGAGAGTGTTGACGGGGTTTAGTGAGCTCTAATATATCTGAAATTCAGCTCTTTCATTAACTTGGTTTCACTTAACCAAGTATTTCTGTGTAGAGAGGCCTGTAAAACCCATGTGCGACCGCCCTGACTGCACCGCAGCAAGTCACTCAGGCCCTCGTGATTTTCCCGGACGTGGCACGCAGACAAATGGAAGAAAAGCCTAATTCATCTTTGCATCTAATTTTGTCAGATCTTATGCAGGCACTTGCTTGTTCAGGGCTGAGTATTTGTCAGCAGCAGACACAAAGAGGAGATACATACCTCAGCTTGAGATTTTGGCAATCTTCTGCGCATAAGCATGTGTAAGATGCAGCATAACGGCCCCTTCATTTCATCTCATTCTTTTCTGTGATGCTTTTAGAAACCCAAGTAGGACATTTGTGCATTCCGTGATTATAATTTTATTGACAGAAGAAGATATAATAGTTACATCTAATGTATCCCTAAGGGTTGATAATTGGATGTAGATTGTATTCTGGGATGGGAGATCTGACATAAATGCATCTAAATCTCTGAAATAGACTGGAATGTGACGGGCCGGAAGGTAGAGGCGGGAGAATGATGCATCAGGTATGAATATAATATGCACTTTCATTTCATCATTTCCAGCAAAATTTAATGGTTACATTCATCGGCTGCCCCACTACAGTCTCCACTCAAAAGTATACAGCAAACAAACAAAAAGAGGGAATGACGACTGCAAAAAAATACGAGGAGGGTTGGGGCTCTGTAATTTCTACCAGTCAACAAAAAGTACTGGCTTCCAAACTCGGTGTCATTCACAACCACCAGTTTCTGAGCCTGCACTCCAAACCAGAGCGTCACCCCTCCAGCTTGGAAGCATTTCCTTAGGCAACAGCAGCAACTGGAAGTATCCTGGGTCAGACACGCTGCTGCTTTTTCCTGGTCGGTGGAAAGCTGCAGAGCGTGTACATGCGCAAGGGCAAGGGAGATGAGTCCACCACCCGGTGGTTCGATTCACGGAATAACACTACAGGGCTTCTGCATGAACACACTGAGCTCCCGGGAAAGCAAGTACTTCTCTTTTTTTAATTGACTGCAGGATGAAGTTGGGATGTGCAACACTGGGGGTGAAAGGAGAACTATGAGATGTGAAGGGATAGCGAAGCATCCCTTGAGGGGACTCAAGGAAAGACCCGGCCCCTTGGAATGGGAAGCATTACCCTCTCAGCTGTACAAGAATGGTTTGATTTAATTTCCCAGTACCCTAGCTGGCACTGTGCAAAGATGACAGCTAAACTAGCTTTAACCAGTTATCCTGCATATTAAAAGCTGCGCAGATGCATTTAACACCAAGGTCCATATGGGGAAATTCGCCCATGCACTGTGCAGAACAAGCATATGCTCACCTGCCAGAACACTGGAGGAAAGCCTACAGGAGTCAACGGACGTCCAGATGGCAACACGTGTCGTGTCTACAGGTGAGTGGTAATGGTTTATTCATCCCAGGCCACCCTGGGATTTTATACGTTCTCCTGTTCCCTCTCTGCGTGAAACCAAGAGGCTTTTCGGACTTTGCTCCAGGAAAGCCTGAGCAAGAAGGCGCCTATCGAAGAGCTGCCGAGTCATCGGCCAGGACTCTCACCTAGTATGGGGAAAATGAAGTTCAAGCCCTGGTCTTTCCCTTCTTCAGGGAAAGGAAGAAGCTGAAGCCTGATCTCTTGCATCTCAAGCGACAGTACTGAACACGGGAGGAGGGAGCTTCCCAAATTTTACTTGAAATTGCTTCCTGGAAACAAGATACTCTTTCCACGGGAGGTGCCCTAGCACAAACCATTCTCTTTTGACAAACCATTTCCTAAGTATTTCACTTTCTCAAAATGCCTTCAGGTAGCTTCAGGTACAAGACTTTTGAGATGTCCTGCTGCGGTCTCTGTTTCACCGTCAGTGCCACACTGCTCAGGGAATCCTGCCCACCAGGCTGAGGAGCAGCCTACAGCAAGCTTATGAAACATCAGGTGCGAGAACAAGGGCAAAGTTTTGATCTAGCCAATAAAACTGGACGTTAATTTGGTTTTCGATTCAAGGGATTTGAGAGATGCGTGTTTCTTCTTGTTTCAGCAGAACATCTATCACCACATTTGCCACAACTCTGACAGACCTACGTATTACAGCACAGTTATGAGAAGTGCTTGTGCTTCGCTGTCCAAAACACTCCTATTTATAGCATTAATACTGACAGATGTAACGGTGATTCCTAGCGCACAGATTTGTTTTTCTTTACAGTATATTACTCCGTGTTTTCCAGCCTTTTGCAACTTACAGACCCCTGAAGGCATTTTCCAGGGAGGGTGCAGAACCTTATAAGCAAGCCTAAGTCCACGGACAATTCTTTTTTTTTTTTTTGGCTTTTAACAGATGCCCCCTGACGTAGCATATGGGTCCCCAAGGGTCTGCCGATTGCAGCTCGGAGGCTGCTGCTCCGCCACAGCAAGGCAGTTCGGGGCACCACTACAGAGCACGCAACACCGGTACGGCCGGTGCAGGAAGCTATACATCCCTACAGAGTTCAAGAAAACCCGTGAACGCACAGCTGAGAAGGCAGCCAGAAATCAGGCCAAGCCAGAAATCTTAAACACTGTAGTGCTGGAAATAGGTACAGGTTACAACTTAATAAATATCAAGGAGTGTGACAATTAGGCACATCCTGTTCTGCAGATGGAAAAACTCTCAGAGTGGTAATGACCTGCCGAGCTAGCTAGGCTTTTCTCCTACAAAAGCTTAGGTCAAAAACGCTTCAGCTAAACAAGGAATAGGACCTGAGGCCTGAATGAAGCATCATCTCCGCTTTGGAGAAACTGAACAACACGCACACATCGTAACAGCATTAGCAAACTGCTGCCACCTATAGCTAACCATCGGCTTCATTCGCCCAGGTCCCTGCTACAAGCGGGAGGCAGCTGCTCATACAGCAAGTGCAGGTGAGCCAAAGCATTTTCCCAGTAACACACACCCGCTCCTTATTATCAAAGCAGCTTGTCAGCGTGCTGACAAAGTAATGTCCTGGAAGGAGAGCTGAGGTTAATCTGTAAGAGGTGTGTGACACCCCATGAAGACCCACAGTTGCTGCCGCTGCCAGCCGGTCCATACAGAGCAGGTCACAGCTCCGCCGGGAGGACCGTGCTCAGCCTGGCTGAGAGGGAATGAAACAGGCTTCTGACACAAAATCACTGCAATCAACTCTGACCAAGGAAAAAGCAACTCTGGGGCTGCTCAGGCATTCAAGAGCAACAAGAACACATCAGGACAAGAGAAGAGCTGGAGCAGGCAGCACACAAAGTGTGCCTAGGGTCTCAGCTGGGAGTCTCCATCAACGCCTTCAAAGACAAAGTAATAAAAAAAGACATCAAAAAGCCCAGCCACTTCAATTTACTCTTAATGGCTGCAATTGTCATAGAAAGGAAATCCAGGTGAAGTGCAGAAAGGACCAAACTTCAAGCCACTGTATTGTTTCGAGGGGCACTGGTGGGGAAACCCGCTGGAAGGGGCGGCTCGGCCGGGGTGCTGAGTGCTCCCAAGCAGCCTCTGGCAGAATGTCTACCCGGTCCCAGCCTCTGGCTCTTGGTGCGAGACATCAAAGAAGAAAAGGCAATTCTTAACCATCAGACATACAGCAAGAGATTACTTTAAAAGAAGAAAAGATGAAGAAGAGGGAAGGCAAGAGGTTCAGGAGAGAGCCCAGCGCTGCTGAGGAGCAGCCGCTTGCTCACCGGTGCCGCTTGCTCCCTCAGGGAGCCTCCCCGCAGCGTTTGCTGCCGGTCCCTGGCACAGCAGCTACAGGCAAAAGCAGAAGGGTGAGGAGCTGCATTCGAAGAGGAACCCCCAACAAGGAGGGCTGCCCGGTGCCTCCGGCCGCAGCAGGCTGGTGCTTCCCATCCCCGACCTGAACCCAGCGATTTCCAGGACCGAGGGAAGGAAGATCTAGTGATCTGCACGCATCGTTTGCCTGCTCGATTGTTACTGCTCATTCAAGCTTTGTCTTTCATACACTGCCCCATATTTCACCTGTCGGAATGGGGGAGGAATGCCATTAGCTTCTAGATGCAGTTTAGGCAGTAAGGGCACGGCAGACTGAATTTCTGGGCAGAGGAAGGCCACCTCGGGTACTCTGACAAGGTATTCGCTATCTGATAGCGTAGATTAAGGAGGAACCGGGCTCTTCAGCGTGGATGCAGCTCCCATTAGCATTAATGCAAGCTGCGTACAGGCACTGAGAGTCTGCCAAACAAGTGACAAACAGCAGTTTTTCATTCAGCATACATGAACAAAAAAGGGGCACAAGACACTCAGCCATCTATTGCAAGCACCTGACAACTATTTAAGTATTGAGTCAAATCCAGGAGTTTTATATAACAAAATGCCATAGAAAACATTCATAGAGAGAGCTACAGAATATGGTACACACTCTACAGCTTTGCAGCATGTTTCTGCATGGAGAGGACAGTTCCAGAAAGATGATAAATATGCATGATAATACACATAAATAATAAAAACCCCCAAACTATGGCTGCTTCTTTTTTTTTTTTTTTTTTTTTTTTGTGCTATTGCCCAGGGCATAAATCCTCAGAAGCCTGAACAGACTTAAGCTAAGCCAAGTTCTCATGCAACTAATAAAAATGTTCCATTTCCTCCTCCAAAGAGAATATTCAATTTTTTGGCCTATACATTAGGTATAAATTTAGCATAAAGCTTCAACCTCTGCCAAAAAAAAAAAAAACCACAACCAACCCCCCCAAAACAAAACAAAGATTATGGAATGACTCTCCATCTTTGACCCACCATTGAGTCACACATTTCAAAAGAAAACAAGAATTCTTCAGTCTCTAAGGTCAGGAAAAAGAACTACCGCAGTTCCAAGCGCAGCCCTTCATAGGAAATGCCACTCCCCTACTAGAAGGTTTGAGCACCCACAGCACAACCAGACATCAGGGGACATCTGCAGGGGCCGTCAGCCCGATGATCTGCGTCAAGCACTATCATCTAGAACCCCAATACCAGAAGCAGCCAAAACAAAACATGTCCACTTTGTGCCTTGCAGGTGCCTAGGCTATACTTAATGACCCCACGTATAATTTCCATCCCTGTCCCCGAGCCTGGGTGAGAATGTCACCGATTAAAGGAGCAAAATCGCAGTGGTTCTACCCTGTCAAGAGACGTTACCACTCATATCTGCAGGTTTACGCCGCACAGAAAAAGATTTCCTCAAATTATAATAATAGTAACAATAATACTAATACGATGCTGTGTAAGTTTATTGAAAACAATACATTCTACAAAGCTCCAGAGAGCTTGTTAAATATTTACCAAACAAGAATATTTAGTATTTAATAAGACATTGAAGGTTAATGGAAAGAAAAAGTAACAGGCATTTTTCTGATGCTTCCAAACATTAATTCCAGTCAAACGATGCCCTTCCACCCAAGAGACCAGAAATGCCACTCAGTACTGGGACATCCACGACGTTCAAAACCCTTGCAAGGCAAGCACTGTTAATTTTTCAGCAATTCATGTGATTTTAACAGTGGCTAAAGTTAATTGAAACAAGTTCTTAATAAACAGTAATAGATTTACCTTCCCACCCTCAGGGGGTGTTGGGAGGATTAGTCGATATTTGCTCACAGCTTTCAAGTTGCAAATGCTGTATGAACGCAATTATAATATCCTTACAGAGCCATTCTTTAGCAGCTTACTCTTGTCTGTAATTAGATGCGGTGATCAGATTATATTTTACATTACACTGCCATTTTCCTTTATCAACATACAGGACGTGGCTCCAGAGGGCACCTACGGCCCTTTAATGACTTTACTGTTTTCCAGCTAACGACCATCAAATAGACTAATCATAGTCAAAAAGAAAACGAAGTAACCTGCAGGTATACACACAGCGAAAAGCACAATGCTTCCCTTCTTCCAATGACTGGGCTTTGAGAAATTAGCTAATGATAATGGTTTAATAACGAAACAGATGCTCAGCGTCGCTTAGCTGCTTCATGCACGCCGAGCCCCGCAGGAAACCTCCCAGCCTCACTCGCGCCGGGCGCAGGCACAGGCGGAGCTGGTGGCAGATTGCAGAGCAATTCCTCGCACTTCTCACCTCCTGAACGACAGGCTGCGTCTCACAACTTCTTGCCATACATTTTCTCTACAACGGTCCTCCCTCAAATGGAATCAGGAGGCTTATTTCTGATGGAGCCTGGCAAGCCCCTATCAGTACTGTAATAAAACGGGGAGGAAACAAATAGAAAAAAAAGACACTTGGGCTGGTCCTCACTGTGTACTGCAGGATACGGCGTCAGAAATCATATCCTCACTGCCTGTCCTATGTCCTTGACTGAAACAATCTAAGCAGGAGGGAAAAGGTTCAGGAGAAAGACATCAGCAGCAAAACTGCATGAGGTTTGTGCCTTCGGAGAAGGTGGGTTCAGTGCTGATGGCTCATGTGGGATGAAGGCAGTATCGCGGCTCTTGTGTTAGCTGCTCAGGGTCATACGCTCCCAACTCCCCAACTGCTGCCCACAGATACGGCACGACACAGACTCTCCTGCTGTGGAGAGGCCAGCAAGAGCTTGAAATGCCATCCCATCACCAGCCTGAATGCGGCTGAACTACCCGTGCACAGCCTACATCGCTCAGCACCCAGCTGCATCTAGCCGTAGGGACTTTAACCAACATGCACAAAATATACCGGGGGAAGATAAAAAGGACACACCTCCCTTCTTTTTTTTTTTTCATTCCCCCCCCTCCTCCCTCCCAGGCTCTGAAATACATACGCTCCCTGCATCACAAGATAAGAAGGCCGATCTGCGAAGTGTAAAAATGAGAAGGAGCTTCATATTCTTTTGTATACAAATCCCCGAAGATCATGTGGGTGGGATTCAAATAAAACCTCTCCGCTTGTGTCATCTTTAACAAAATCCAACTGCCAATGCTTTAACACAACAGCAAAAACTTAAACATTTCTGAGGCAGCTCAAATAATAGCCTTGCAAGCTGGATGTGATAGATCTTCAATTCTACACCTCTCCTCTCTCGGTCACACTAGGAATGCAAGAGGGAGGCTGCAGGGTATTCGTTTCCAGCCATCAATAAATAAGTGGAGTCTGCTTCAATTCCTCTAAAACAATCAGCTACGAAAGATTAAAAATAGTAACCATTTGATGCTAACGTGACAGGTCCAAGAGAAGAACTGAACACAGCTCAAATAAAGTATTTATCTTTCTGGAAGACTTTCACTGATGGGGGGAATCGACGCCACCAACACCTGCCAGCAGGACGGCCCAGGGCAGAGCCGGGTTTCAGCTGAGGCCGCAGAGCAGTCCGCACCAGCCATGCTTCTCTAGACTGAAGATTACAGACTCTCAGGAAAGCTGGCACTGCTGAGTTCCAGGTTCCCTGCTAATCCACCAGCTAAGACTAGAAGAACATTCTGCACCATCACTGCTGCAGCCCAACGCATGGTTTGAAATGCGTCACTTTTGCCGACGCTTTTAGTCCCCAGGCCAAATGGTGTGGTCACAATTTACATTCACTCTCCCTAATGCAGAGCTCTAAATGGGGTTTCGCTAGCCCTAAATCAGTGTCAGCCCATTACTACGGCGGCGTATCGCAGTCAGGAAGTTAATGGATTTAAAGGGTGGAAGTATTGATGGCTGTGAAGTGGAAACTATTTATCCTGTAAATACTGTAACAGCTAAGACAGCTCATCTCATTACAATTTATTTGTTTCAAATGCTAGCGTAGGGAAGGGCTGGCAGCTGCAGGTTGTGTTACTGGAAGAGATGGGGGACAGAACTGCTGCAGGGGTCTGCTGCTGTCGGCACGGCTGTTGGGGGTGAGCTACAATCTGTGCCGGCACCTTCTGTCCCTGCTAACCAGCAGACCTTCTCCGAAGAACACACACACATAAATACACCTCCAGGTCTACCCTCCAAGCTGTGCCGCCTGGCTTTGCGCACCGTCACACACTCTGACAGACAGCCGCCTTGGAGGTGCCGCGTGGGCTGGGCTCGACCGCCGGATTCCCATCCCAGGACGGTGAGCAGACTGCCAGCAAGCCCCTGTTCACTTGGGAAGCACCACATGGAAGCGCATAGTATAAATCACAAGCCACCCTAGTGATTTTCAGCACACTCTGCCAGGCTGACATCTCAGAAAGCTGGGACACTTGCTTAGCCTCCTGCCCTTGCCAAACCTCCGAAAATGACCTTGAAGAAAAATAAAAAAAGTAGGAAAGATGGATTTTTCAGCCAATTAGCAGCACATCCAATAAATATCGAACTGCTCTGTCCAGATAGGAGCCTGTGAGCATCTTAAAGCCTCTAGCTTAGTGATTCCCAGTCTCCAAACCGTTCAGTTCTGTACAACCTCTCAACTGAATTATCTGAGAAAAAATTGGGAGATAATCCCAACGATTTCCACATAAATCCCTGCTAGGCCCTGGGAGCATTAGAAGACTGGAGTGAGAACGAACGGGAGGGAGGGAGGAAGGGAGACAGTAAATACTCCACACTTCATTTTCCTTCAAGGAGTACAGAATTTATAGTTCGTTTTTTAGGGTTTTTTTAAGACTTGTTTACTCTGCTTTGTTATCAACCCAACGAGGATGCAGACCTATCTCCTGCCTGCACAGAAAGATGTCCGCAGGCAAGCAGCAGCCCTGCTGTTTCCCCTTCCCTGCAAAGGATGCTGCAAGTCAGCATTCTCTATTAGATGCTCTTTCAGCAATAACTCCAGCACCGACTCTGCCTGCAGCTACAGTGGTACACTTTTTGACGACAAAACCACTTTGTTTTTACATATAACTGTTTAATAAGTATCTAGTGATCAATAGGTACAAGTTTAGGCAAATGCCTCACTTCTCAGGAAGAAAGGGATGCCGATTTCGAGCGCCCTACATGTGGCACCCAGGCCCTGTCCCCAGGGCGCACCCTGCCTCCTGGCCACCAGCGCTCCTGAAGCCACTGAGCAGCCGCTACGACTCTTTCTGATCACAAGACATGTGCAGCAGGTTAAACCCGAAAATCAAAGGCACGTGCAGCCACACTGTGATGCTTTGGCCAGTTTAAAGCAGTCCAAGAGAGGGCAGTGGGAATGTCCAAACCCCATCAACGCCAGCTCTCATCTCATTGCCAGCATACGTGAAGTTATACTAGAAGGAACCTCAGACAAAAAATACAGGGATGCTGTGAAACCGCTAAGAGAGGAACCAAGACTTCAATTCTCAGATGTTAAAAACAAAAAGAAGCTCTTTTACTTTCCTGCTCTTGGCTGTTAACTTTCATTTGTTTAGATGCCAGCACACTACACTTCATAAAAATTAACACTTTTTTTTTCTTTAAACACTTACAAGCTTATTTTCCTTTTGCCTGTACCAGCTGTTTATCTCCTGACTTGATGATTCTCTTCGGAAATGCGAGTTGACATCTGGGTATGAGCGGATGCTGTAAATTGCCAGCATTTCTGTCTACTTATGCAAGCAAAGATTAGTTTCTCCAACTACAGTAGCATCTCTCCAAAGAATGCTAACATTATGATACATAACAACCCTCTTCTTTCACTGCCACTACCCTTTTCTTTTCATTCAAGTACCCTTTTCTTTCGCTGAAGGCAAAGTAATGCTTTAAGGCACTAGGCAATACAAATAAATGTCATTTAAAGAGAAAGCTTCCCAGAAAGTTCACATTATCCTTTACAAAAGGCAGCGGGTGAGAATGAAGTACAGATCCTGGAACATGTCAGAGGACACAAAATGAAGTGAATCCATGGGCTTTGCCTAACTGAGCAGGCAAGGGAATCCGTCGTCTGGCTCCAATCCTTTCCTGGGACAGGGAAAATAGGAAAGGGAGAGGCAGCTGCACAAAGCACCAGGTACTTCAACACGACCCTGGCTTGTTCATTTGACCTGTCAGAGGAAAAGATTCCACACTTGTTTCCTTTCATCCTCAGTTTAATAGTTTCTTTCACAGTTTTCACGACTTTGCCTATCTCATGCTTGTGTCACAACAGACGTACACGTAACGCCTACCCCCGTGCATCCCTGCAGAGCTCCGCGGAGTAAGGGGCTTCTCCTTGCTCTACCCTCCCCAGCTGATGCTCTTTTGCCTTCCACACCCAACGCACACAAGAGGAGCCATCGTTCGCCTTAAAGGATGACACATTCAGACACCGGCAAGACAACACATGAAAGGCATCACAGAAGCAAATGCCTCAAGCTATTCCTCCTAAAACCAGCTGGCTGCTAGCAGGGTGGGAAATCAACAGGCGCACCTGAGCTACAGCACACACCATGCATCCTATCTCAAGATTTAAAGGTTAAAGCCAACACCTTAAATTACATGAGGAACGCAAGGCAGGCATGGGACAGAAGTGTGGCATGCTCCCTTGAGAGAAATGTATCTCAGACAAGGAACAACACAGCCAGAAGTAGTTTCACACATAATCCTCGCAGACAGAAAATCAACATGGTTTGAGGTTTGTCCGATGGTTCTCGGGTTTGGCAGAATCAATGGGTAACACAGTGGTCTGCCAAATACAAAATAGGAACTGTTTTTTATAAACTGAGAGGGGCTTTTTTGTGCACTAAGTGAAAAGTGTCAAGACTTTTTTTAAAGCTTCCATGCCCAAAGCAGGGAAAACCCTGGCATTCTTTGCGCTTGGGAAAGATTTTTGCTTTCTGAATTTAACTCCCAAGTAATAATCCTGAAAGAAAAACCCACCACGATGAGCAGAAAAGAAAGCACGAAGCAGCACGGAACAAGCTGGGCACCGATGGTTTCTGCTGAAGTTGTTATTTATCTACCATTGGATATGCAGAACAGCCGGGAACAGAAATGAAGGGAAGGCGAAGGAGGAAAGCGAGCTGGGTTTCTGCCCAGAGGACGAGGACGCTGTTTGGTTGAACGAAGTCAGCTCCACAGAAATGCTGACGGACAGTGGGGTTATGAAGGGGGCACAATACCATGCATGTATGGTATTTGTATACGACCATGCCCTTAGCCTCTACTTAAAGGCAGCCTGCCACCGTGGTGTTACCGCCTGGGAGGAAGGCACCTGATGTAACTAGGCCTCCTGCCCACCGTGAGCGTTCATGGCCGTTTTGGTAACTTCAGAGCAGCAGTGGCTCTAGCTGACCCCTCTGCTACAGCAAGGACTGCTCCAAAGCTCGGGCCATCACAGTTCAGAGTCTCCTTGCTGCCTTGGTTCTTCACTTCTGGGGAGGAGCCACGTCCCACACAGACATAGGGAGACACTACGGGAAACAAAATTCACTACCACCTGTGATTAAATGTATGAAGGTTACTTTACAACATAATAAAATAGTTTTGATGGGAGGAAAAGCACTTGTTACTAAATTACACAAACGCTACTTTTGATTGTGCTGAGACTCCCCCCATCAACAGACCAACCTGCTCACTTACCCCTCCTGCTTCACACTGTTCCCCCACTCACTCTCTCCTCCAACACAGCCTCCCTTACTCATTTAGCTTTTTCAACCATAAGGGAAAATGTTCCTCAAAATAAAACAGTTCTAACATTATTCTGAGATCTTGAGTTCGTGCTTTCCCCACCAGCCCAAGCCACTGCTCCATCCGAAGGAGAATTCAAACATGCTCAGAAGCCTAGGCAGATTTGTTTGCATGATGGGTGGTCTGCAAGCACAGTCAATTTACTTGTGATCCCCAAAGCCCAGGAGACAGTAATCTAAGGAGGCACCAGAGACACCAGCTCTTCATGGATACGTTCAGATTTTACGCTTACCCACTGCAAGCTTACTGGTCATACTAAAATTCTTCCATTTAGTTTTTGCAGTACCTAGCTAGAGATGAGGATGGCTCCAAGTAGAGGACCAAGAAAGCAAACAGGAAAAATGCTTCCAGGAACGTGCACAGAGTAGGAAAGATCCAGAGTTTTAGTGCTTTCCACTGCTTGTTCAGTGTCCTTCTCACCTGGCTGGTAGTTACACTTTCTGACAGCAGCAGTTTCCAGAAGCAGTGTGCCGTGGGGCTTGATGCAACATAGACCTGGGATTTGCTAATGCACTGAACCACCTGGAGAAGCGAGTGGCAGAAATCCTTTCTGAGCACAGGCAGCTCTGGCTCCCTCCTCACAGATGACAGGCAAAATGAAGGACAGTGAAGGAGACCGGGCGAAAAGGAAAAAGATTCCAAGGAAACAAACAGCAAGACCACTGACAGTCATCAGACCCATCTACTTATTCCAACTGAAGAAAGATGGAAGAACATTCATGCTCCAAGAACTTTCCCAAGCATCGTAAGTTGCTAAAAAAGAGCAAGAGTCCACATACACCTGTGAAAAAAGTCCAGAAACTAATCGCCAAATAGAGAAGATATGCACCTTCCTGAAGAAAATAAATACATCCAAAACAGGTACTGCAGACCTTTTGGTCACCACGTGGGAAGCACAAGTCACATTGAATATCTAGGAAAAGTTCAACGTGGTAAGCATTAAACTGGCCATTGTAGAAATCATTAAATGACTAATCTCGGAGACCTGAAATCCTGCAGCTGTACAGACATTGCTCGCACAGGAGGCAAAATATGCACTGCACACGAGGAGACGGGTGGCTGAACTACCCTTCTCATTTCTTTTTAGCCTTTCATGTGACACGCAGTACTTGCTATTCTCAGCAGAGAACAACCCCTTGTCCTCCCACAAACCACATACACAAACCAGATGAAAAAACTCCTTGCTGAACATGCAAGTTTCGACCTTTGCTTTTTCACTACAGGTGAAGGTGCCTCTGTGCCTGTGTAGCCCCCATCACAACAGGGTATCGATCCGAATTAGACCCGTGCCTGGGCTATTTGCTGACAAACCAGCTCGTCAGAGCACCATCGGGGACAGCTTCAGGAGGGCGAACTGCCTGTCCATCCCATGGAGCTCGGCGGGACGCTGCCCTGCATGATGGCAGCGCCACGCAGCCCGACACACTGCCCGGCAAGCAAAATATCCCAGGGCGGGTGCCCAGGGGACGGGGCCAGGCTCTTCCCAGCGGTGCCCAGCGGCGGGACGAGGGGCACCGGGCACAAACCGCCACACGGCCGGTTCCCTCTGAGCAGGAGGGAGAACGTGTGTCCCTGGCGGGTGGCGGGGCGCTGGGCCGGGCTGCCCAGAGCGGCTGGGGAGGCTCCTTCTGCGGGGCCATGGTGCAGCCTGCGGGGAGAGCCTGCGGGGGGGGGTGGGGATGGGGGCTCGGGGGGCACTGCCCGCCCGCGCCGGTCGCTCAGGGGTTCTGTAACCACCAAACACGCGGAGCTGCTCCTCTGCAGAAAAACACTCCCATTCCCTGCAAGACTGCAAAGCACTCGGTATGTCAGAGTACTAAAATAAAAACTATAAGCATCACTGCACCGTGTCCAGTGAGTATTTGGGTTGAGAGGCAACAAAGAAGTTCTCTGTTACTAATAAAAAAAAATAATTTTAAACCCTTGACAAGGTCTGACAGCTCACCAACACAGGGCAAAGCACCGCAGGAACAACTGTCCCCACGGGAACTGGCAAGTACCAAGCACGGGAAAATGAGAACTGTGTGAATTAACAGGGAACATTTGCTCTAAATAAAAGCTATTTTGAGGAATTAAAGCAAACAAATGTCAGCTCCATGCAGCGGCGTGTTGGGATGTGACGTGCTGTAATGTGTTGTGACACTTCATAAATTAAAGCTTTTTCTTCTCCCCTGGGGGAAGAGAATTCAAATGCAGTCAAACACTTGAACTTGGAAGGTCTGCAGGCTTGACACTTACCAGTTGGCGACTCCACTGATCCCCTGAGTCAGGACACCTCCCCGCCTGCCCCGCAGGCTGCTCTGCCCTCCCAGGACACTGCCTGGGGCTCACCCGCGCACAGCCCTGCCATCGCCTCCCCTCGGCTGCCAAGCTCCAGGTAACCCTCACCCACCCACAAGATGAAACCATCTGATGTCACAGCCAAAACTCTCACTCTGAGCTGACACTTATTTTACATCCTACTTATCTGGCCAAACATGCAGAATTAATTAGAGCTGTTTACTGTATACGAAGCCAACAGCCCCACAAGACTATGGTATGCAAGGCCAACCCCCACCCGCTTACAACACCCTCCTGCTTTAGCATGGTTCAGAGATTAAATGAGAGCGTGGGCTCGAGTAAACGTCGCTGATAATCCTCTGGCACGGGGAGTCGAACTGCACAATGGTAACCCTAGGCCTAAGCTGAAACAGCTCATCACAAGAGCTGAACGCTCCACGAGGAAAGAAGAGAATCCTTCTTGCCCAAGCCCAGTGCAGAGCAAGCACCCACGCTCACCAGGCTTCTCTGTCACACTCTACTCTTTGAGAAGACCTTAAAAAAATAAAGGAAAGAAACAAAAGAATGAGGAAAAGATGTAAGAAGAAAGACAATCTATATGTCCTTGCTTGTAAAAGAACCTGAACACACTCAGGCACTACCGCTTTCTTCAGATCATTTTATAGTCATTGTTTGGAAGGTGCCAATAATGAGCTCAGAGCTGTACAACCTGCAGAGATGCCAAGGGAGTTCATTAATTAGATGTGAAACCCAGAAAGCCAAAAGACACCATGAAATTACACAAGCAGACAACGGCAGCTCTTCCACCCCTTCTTATTTTTCGTATACAAATTCTGGAAGAAAACATCTTTAGAACTCATTTGATTATCAACTCAAACCTGGAGTGCAAGAAGGCATTTGTGACTGGGACCTACAAGACAAGGGGTACAGGCAACAGCAAGGTGTAGCAAAGCTGCGGAAAATGCAGTTACAAATTACTTTTTACAGATCCCCGATGTGCAGACGGCATTCCACGGCTGCAGAAGCTGAGGCATGCCGTCAGCTGCAGGCGGTGATATTACCGTATGCAACTATCTCCTATCGATGTCCTGAACGTTCAAGGGGAAGTGTAACGTCATGTAGGGGCAAGCTAAGGAAGCCACGTCCAACGAACATGGCAATGACCTCTTACGTTCCCTCCTTCCACTCATAAATGCCAGCCTGTGCAGTGCAGCGCCATACAGAACCACCAGCCCAAGCCCTGGCAGGAGCCCAGCCACGCCACCGAGGGACTGCACCCTGTGTCTCACCCACACGATGCCACCGTAGTGCGACCGCTTCCAGTCCTGGAGAAAACCCACCCACAGCTACCTCGCAAGTTTTCATCCCTTAAGGTGTGGACATGCCCTCTGAAATATTCAGGAGAGCCTTGCTCTACAGAGCAGCTGGGAGGCAAAGGAAAAGCCCAGACCTGCAGAGCTCCAGAACATCGCTGCTACTTCTGTAGTCAGGCCGTTGGCTGGTGAGAAAAACCGTTCTGCCAGAAGCCACCAGAGGTCTTTCTTATGCTAGTCAAGTGCTTTGCGAGCTTAGGACCCAGTGCTGCTTCCAACGAACTCAGGAGCGGCACTCTGCCCGAGCCCAGCAGCAGCAAGAGCACCCTTTTCAGCTGGAACTCTGCAACCACCCGCGCAGACAGGCTCATCCAAGAGAGATAGCTGCTGAAACCTCAAGACTGATCTATTGTCTAAACTCTCGAGTAATAAGGGACACTTTGCTCCCACTTGTAAGCTCAGACCACTACGAGGCTCAGACAGATGCACTCTCAGAGTTCTCAAGGGAACATTTCAAGGTTTTAATGGCGGTGGCAGCTGCTCTTTATAAGCTGAAGGCAACGACACTTCATTTTTTAAATGGAGGCAGATACTGATTTATAAATATGAAAATTGAATGTATGCAAAAGCACAACCCTGCTTCTCTGTGCGCATACACAATTCAAACAACTGAGCTGATCAGTCACCAAACTGAGTTGAAAGTCATTATACCGAAGAAAAGACCTTGCTTGCCTAACCTCAATCCAGAATGAATCGAAACTTCTACTTTCCAGCCCTCTGAATATGAATAGGGACAGCATGAATACGCTGACAGGTCTTTTATTATAGCTAGAGGGTGTAGCAATAATTAAAAACCAAATCTTGCATGTATGCGGCTATGACACTTTCCTGAAGACACACTCATGACTTTTGTTTTTCTGCAAGATTAGGTTGTCAAAATGGTATTTTTAAAGTCAGTAAGAAAGCACAACACCTGGGATTTCCAAGTAAAGGAAGCTTAAAGAAACTGCAAAAGGGATAGAAGACTAGTGACGTTCTCCAGCCTCCTCTCTATCGGTCTGTGCCTGTAACTGTGTGCAAAACACAACGGCACCATGTCGCAGCCCAGAGGTGAGGACACACGAGAGAGCAGGGAATTTCCAATTCACGGTTTCTTCAGCAACAACTCACTCCTACAACCCAGCATCCAAGCTCGCTACAGAAATCCGCAGCGATAAGCTTTGCACTGGCATTTTGGCCGGGCAGCTGTAGGAGCTCTAACACCTGTAGGTTCAGTGCTTCAATTAGCAGGTGAGACATAACCCTCCACCTACTTCGTTTTAACTAATTTCTCAGTTGATCTTTTGAGCTCTGCAAAGAGCAAATTTCTCACTGAGCACCACAGGTACCACAAGCAAGTCTGTGAAGTCAAAAGGGATATGAATTATTAAAAAGCCTGAACAATTGAGGTTGAAGGGTGAAAAAACAGAGGGAAGAAAAGATCTTTTTTAACTAAGGAATGACAACACGGTTATTTTAAAACCTTCAGAAAGGTCTTTTCAAGGTTGAAACAAATGGTGAAAGAGAAAGCCTACACAGCGAGAGGACTGGAGACTTCAGACACCGAGTAAAACCCCAAGGGCACATGGAGATCATAAGGGATCTTAGCACTGGGATGGGGCTCATCTGCTGTGGCCAGAGAAAGAAGCGTCTTCCATGAACTCTGCTGTCTGGTCACAAATCTGGAGGGAGAATGCAAAAATAAAGCTAACTTACGTCCTACTATTTCAATTTCAAGCGTGAATGTTCAGCATGAGCCACACGGGCTCAGACGGCGCTTCAGACAAAGGTGGCTGTCTCCAAGGTCCGTGTTGGGCAAACTTCATTTAAAATGAACTTAGACCCATCATGTGCGGGAGCTATTTTTGCGTATGACACCCTAGAAGACTTCACAGTTTTGTCTATTAACTGCTTTCACCATGTTTCTACCTGACAACAACTATTTCTGGCATAACAGCTTGCTGATCGATTTAGAAATGGCAGCATCGCAGCGCCCATGCTGGTGCTGCAGGTCTAGGCTGGATCTCCGGACCAGTCCTCGGACGCGATGCATGGATACCTGCATTCAGCCATTCTGCTCTGGCCTCGTAGGTCACAACTAGAGATCCACTGCATGGCTACAGATCCCATCGACTACATCTCGCTTTCAAACTACAACCTCCTATCTGCCCCTGAATGAGTTACTTTTTAAGATAATCACTGTTTATCCCATGTTAACATCCACCTCCCCCTTTTGTCAGGCTCCTGAGGGTTTCCAGGCAGCTGCTTAATGCTTTCCTTCTCCAGGGATTTATATTTTCCCATATGCTACTGAGCTGCAAGTTGAACTGTTGTGTAGTACGTCACATGCCTGGCAGAAGAAAGAAACGTGATAGAAAGTTGAATTATTGGCTCTCAGTCTTTAGGATATACGATAGGTTTTCCTCATTTTCAGAATTTTTTTCTCTCTCTTTTTTTTTTCTTTCTTTTCTTTTACCTTTGTCCTGCTCATTCTCCTTGG
Organism: Falco naumanni; assembly: GCF_017639655.2. Taxonomy (NCBI): domain Eukaryota; kingdom Metazoa; phylum Chordata; class Aves; order Falconiformes; family Falconidae; genus Falco; species Falco naumanni. Next base: position 71,053,076 of record NC_054060.1, read on the forward strand.
AAGTCGGAACCACATAAAAATGCTGTTGCCTGAGTCAAGAGAAGGGAAGACAACCTGTATCAGGTCAAGCAAATTGCAGCAGTGGGCAGCCCGGCTGGGGTCCTCATCACGGAAGAGCAGTTGTGCGCTGCAGACAGCTTTGCCTGGGATTGCCGAGTGCCCCTGCTAGGCTCCTATCGAGGCACAGAGGACAAAAAAGTATCTCTAATAAGCTCCATTTTCCTGAATTGTTGAGGAGGAGGAGATAGAAAATCATTCCTGTAACACTTCTGGAAAACTTGAAGAGGTTATTGCTATGGAAACTGCTCCAGCAAAGCAGGTGTAGAGAAGGGGAGCAGCAGAGAGACCGTGGCGCATGGAACAGGAATTCTTAACACCCGAAATTAAACCCGCACACCTCTGGCAATGCAATCTATTTTGGATAACATCAACAATTTGCCCTTGGTTTTAAATCAACAAAACCACAGGTAAGGGACAATGAAATGAAAACCTGAGGCTGTGTGGGAGAGCGCTAGCTGCAGAACCATACTAAAACAAAACAACACACGCCAGTATATATGGCAGTGGAGAAAATCTGGTACAGAATTGGACGAGGTGTCTTTTCCTCCAACTGGACTAATGCTAACTTTACTGTCTAAAATAAGCAGGAAAGCAACACAGTTTCTTTTCAGCAGCGTTTGAGGGTAAAATAAAGCCAGGCTGGAGGAACCTTCTAGCAGAAGAATGGCAGAGAGGAGCTCTGGTTGTACCACACCAACGGCTGTGCCGCAGAAAGAAAAAACCCCTCTTGAAACGGGGACTGAAAAAGGACTAGTTCAAGCGAAGAAAGAAAAAAACCACTTAAACAATAAGGTGACAAACAAAAAGCTCTTTGAAAGAGACTTTACCCTCCAAATAAACGGTGAGCCAACATCAGTGGCTCCAGGTCAGTTTTAATACGAGACACGAAATCTCTTCCTTTGGGCCTACCTGCTTGTGTGCATACTTACCTGTTTTCCTCCACACAAAGAGTGTGGCCCCAAGCATCACTTGTCGACACTTTGACAAGCGTTTGATCAGAATTAGCAGGGGTTCGGTACGTGTTTAAGCGTTCTGCTAAACTGAGACTTGTGCCTGTGCGAACACACCCGCAGGGAACCAAAGGTTTTACATGAAAAGATGGAGTTGGTTCTGGTGCAACTGGGGCACTTTGGTGAGCTAAAGATTTTCAGATGAGCACATTCCTAATGGAGGATAGAATACCAAAAGCAACGAACTATGACACTAAGAAGTCTTTTGAGGTCTTCCTATCTTCAGGAAAATAAAAGCCAGGCCTGTGGGACAGAATTTAACAATGTTCCTTTAAACTTGGCTTGTTTCCTTTTTGGCTGCATGAACATCTGCAATCCCCAAATTCCTGCCGCTATTCCCACCAGCTGGTCAAACTGAAATCAATCCAGCGGAGGAAGTCTGATCCCCGCCAGCATGATGGAAAATACAACACCACTGGGCATGACACAGCTCCACCACAATACGAAACAGTGCACGGCACTTGTAAATTTAAACAAATACGAATCATTTCAGAGAGACAACTGTAAGGCGCTGCCGAGACAAACTGCTTGCCTTCCCTAGCTGGAGAAATCCTGCAAAGATCACAGGAAGGGTCTCCCTAGGAAGGCACAGGTGATGAAAACTACTCTGGGCTGCTAAGGGTTAACCTCAGCACTGGCAGCATATTTTCATTCAAGTGTCTAAGCTTCTGCTGGAGGGGAATTTTACAAATAAACTTGCAGGCTTTGCAGATCAATTTTCTACTTGGTTTTATCACTCTTTTCTCTCCAACAGACCCACTGCGTCTCAGTTTTTCAGACACATTTTAAAGTTTTAGTGCCATTTTTGAAACAATACAGGCCCCTCCATTCCCCCTTTTCCCAGTACTTGAAGCCACATATGGAGCTTTGGTGGCATTTGTATTTCCATCAAGAGTATTTAGGAATAAACAGCTATGAAAAACATTACCCTAGGGCTCCAGCACTGCAGAGCATGCAGAACAGACCTTCACTGTCTGAATACTCAGCAAGCATTTAAATGATAATATTACATTAAAGTGGCCGACGTAGCCGTGTAAATAATTGTGCATTGTCCCTGCTCATTGATTTATTTTCATACGTGCGCAGATACGCGTCTGAAAAACCGTTTAAAAAAAATTCAAAACCCAGACGGCGATAATCTAATAAACTCTAAAGTGAATCAATAGACTACTTAACAGCAGAGAGATAAACTGCATTTAATAAGAGTTAGAAGGGATGGAGAGAATGCTGTGCAAGATTCAGCCAGCAACGCCAGAAGCACAGAGGCTGCGAGCAAGACAGACCGGAGCCTGAAGTGGACAGAGAGGGAGGAGAGCAGGTAGCACAGGGAGCAGAGCACTTTTTAAAAAAAAAACAAACAACCAAAACCAAAAAAACAAACCAAAAAA